>NC_084734.1:78036040-78241599 GCF_033978785.1 Entelurus aequoreus | reverse complement strand
CGATATTCCAACATTGTCCAACTCTTAATTACAGATACCGATATCAACCGATACCGATACATACAGTCGTGGAATTAACACATTATTATGCCTAATTTGGACAACCAGGTATGGTGAAGATAAAGTCCTTTTAAAAAAATCAATTAAATAAAATAAGATAAATACATTAAAAACATTTTCTTGAATAAAAAAGAAAGTAAAACAATATAAAAACAGTTACATAGAAACTAGTAATTAATGAAAATGAGTAAAATTAATTGTTAAAGGTTAGTACTATTAGTGGACCAGCAGCACGCACAATCATGTGTGCTTACGGACTGTATCCCTTGCAGACTGTATTGATATATATTGATATATAATGTAGGAACCAGAATATTAATAACAGAAAGAAACAACCCTTTTTTTGTGAATGAGTGTAAATGGGGAAGGGAGGTTTTTTGGGTTGGTGCACTAATTGTAAGTGTATCTTGTGTTTTTTATGTTGATTTAAAAAAACAAAAACAAAAAAACAAAAAAAACAATACCGATAATTTAAAAAAATTACACCGATAATTTCCGATATTACATTTTAGAGCATTTATAAAATTAGAGATGTCCGAAAATATCGGCCTGCCGATATTATCGGACACCTCAAATTTTTTGTTAAAATAAAGCCAATAATTTGTGTTGCCCTTTATTTAGAAAAGTACCGAAAAATATCGTTGGTATCGTTACAACACTAGTCTGTACTCAATTAGTGTAACCCTTTTTTTTTTTTTTCACTATTTTGCTCCTTTAGTTTTGTCTTTTTCCATAATTTTCTTTTCCTTTGACACATCCAATCGATTCCTATCCACTCCTTGCCAGGGAGCTTTTTGTCAAGGCCCTTTCCGGGCGTGTTCTTCACGAATAAAGGTGGTTTCCAAGTTATTTGATAAAGTCACTTCAGCTGGTGTCGTCAGTGCCTTTCAGCAGCATGTCATATTTACTGCTTGTCAGCAAGTTTATTATGGCTTTTATTGCTCCGCTAGCTGCTTTTTCCATATGGCTCTTTTGTAATGTCACGTCACTTGGGATACTTTGTCGAAGCTGCAGTAAAAAAAAAAACACATTTAAGTTCTTTCCTCCACCATTTCATGGTCTTTGTACATTATTTATATGGTAGGTCATTATGAGTAAATTACATTGGTGGCATCCCTGATCTCATATTGAATTCCCAAACTGGGAATTTGTCTATTATTTTTATCTTATTTTTGTTCAGTGTTCAGCACCACATTTTGATTTGAGTTGCTTTTAGGTGAGTCTAGGGGCAGAAGTAATGCTTGAAACTATTTTGCCCTCCTCGATTCCCATATCTCAATTGTATAAGTGGTTCACTTTGCTGCTGGAACAACACGGTGGCCAAAGTTCACTTACTGAATTACAAGTGCTTTCTTCTGTCCGGCACCACAGATTACAATGGAAATGTTCAAAAGTTCACTCACTATGGAAATGATGTGACTGGAATATGTAAGTGGTGGTTTGACCCAGTTTCTAATATCACAAAATGTTGAACATACAAAAATTGGAAGAATTCCCCGGCATGTCTTTGATGTACAGTATATGGCTGGAATACCATCTGCACAATCCATGCATCTGTAAATTTACATTAATGTTCTCTTTGTCCGAGAAGCACCTACGACTCACCTCATCCCAGCTTCACTTCTCACATCCTGTGGGTATGACTTGTTCCCTCTAGCACTCCGGGTAATTGAACCAAGGGGCAAGTTGTATACTGTAGATGGCCGTTGCTCGTCTTATAGTGCAACTAAAGTGGTTGATGAGACTTGTCCTCAGCTTCCCAGTCATCTCATAACCACACTCTGTCATCACATTTTACCAGAAGTTTTCAGGTGGTGGACAAGATGATGAAGCTGCATTGCTTAAAGTGCCACGGTCAGATAGACAATTTTATTTTAAAAAGTTGGGAAAAGTGATCATGAAAGTACAATATTCGTCTGCCATCGGAATCACTTTTGAATCATGCTGAATCTTTAGAGTGTTGCTTGTCATGCAGTATAAAGAGGCACTGGTTAATGTACAGTAGGAAGTAGTGTTGTCACGATACCAGTATTTTGGTACCGGTACCAACATGTATTTCGATACTTTTCAGTACTTTTCGATACTTTTCTAAATAAAGGGGACCACAAAATTGCATTATTGGCTTTATTTTAACTAAAAATCTTACGGTACATTAAACATGTTTCTTATTGCAAGTTTGTCCTTAAATAAAACAGTGAACAGACTAGACAACTTGTCTTTTAGTAGTAAGTAAACAAACAAAGGCTCTTAATTTAGTAAGCTGACATATGCAGTAACATATTGTGTCATTTTCCATTCTATTATTTTGCCAACATAATAAAGGACAAGCGGTAAAAAACGAATTATTAATCTACTTGTTCATTTACTGTTAATATCTGCTTCCTTTCTCTTTTAACATGTTCTATCTACACTTCTGTTAAAATGTAATAATCACTTATTCTTCTGTTGTTTGATACTTTACATTAGTTTTGGATGATACCACAAATTTGGGTATCAATCCGATACCAAGTCGTTACAGGATCATACAAAGTCCAGGGACATATTTTCAGAGTTTATAAACATGATATACATTTTAAAAAAACGAAAAAAATGTGATGCTAAAAAATATTGATGTAATCATAGTAGTATCGACTAGATACGCTCCTGTACTTGGTATCATTACAGTGGATGTCAGGTGTAGATCCACCAATGGCGTTTGTTTACATTGTGACGCCGGTGAGCTACGGTGTGTAGTGAAGCATGTTTAGCTATTCCTCGTCCTGCAGGGATGATACTTGTAAGAAACTTACTTTATTTGTCGCCATGGAGGCGAGGATTAGTGATTTAGAAGTAGCTACAACACTGCAGACAGCGGCTGAACTTTAGCCGCTAGCTAGCAAGCCATGTCTTAAAGCACCTCTTCCTGAGGGCGTTTCAGTGTTAAACTTCACCTTTATGTTTAGTTTTTAAGCCAAAAAGCATCCGTTCTCCCTTTTCTGTCTACACACTGTGTCTGTTTGTAAGTACTCCGTGATTGTGCGCTGCCGAACATGCTCCTGTGCTCGTAAAACCAACAATGACGTGACGTGACAACGACAGGTGGGGGGTGGGGTGGGGTGGTGGGGGAGTAGGGGACCAATACTTTTTAGAGGCGGTATAGTACCGAATATGATTCATTAGTATCGCGGTACTATACTAATACCAGTATACCGTACAACCCTAGTAGGAAGAGGATTCTTATGGCCCCATTCGTCATGGTTTACCTGACACATGAAACGGGACCAATTGGGGGTTCACTTTCAACTTTAGCCACCAGACAGCAGTAGACTGTTGAATATCTTAAATTGTGTTTTGTGGCAATTCCAACTTTGACCACAGCGTCGGTTGCAATGCACTTTCCATCATTTTCAGTAGACTGCTTTACAAAAGGATTAACCCCACCCTCTTCTCTTCCTCTCGTGCGAGATCCACACAAGAATGAGGCCATTTGAATACCCTCCCTACTGTGTACTGTATCAGTTAGACTGATCTTAAAAGGGACCGATGATGATTCTAATGTACATTTAACACACTTCCTTGTGGTCTAGACCAGTGGTCTAGTATCGATTGGTACGGGGCCGCACAAGAAATTGAAAAAATTAAAAAAATTTAAATTTATTTTTTATTTTTTATTAAATCAACATAAAAAACACAAGATACACTTACAATTAGTGCACCAACCCAAAAAAACCTCCCTCCCCCATTTACACTCATTCACACTCATTCGCACAAAATGGTTGTTTCATTCTGTTATTAATATTTCTGGTTCCTACATTATATATCAACATATATCAATACAGTCTGCAGGGATAGTCCGTAAGCACGCATGATTGTATTTTTTTATGACAAAAAAAAAAAAAAAAAAAAAAAAAAAAAAAATATATATATATATATATATATATATATATATATATATATATATATATATATATATATATATATATATATATATATATATATATATATATATATATATATATATATATATATACAAACCCCGTTTCCATATGAGTTGGGAAATTGTGTTAGATGTAAATATAAACGGAATACAATGATTTGCAAATCCTTTTCAACCCATATTCAATTGAATGCACTACAAAGACAACATATTTGATGTTCAAACTCATAAACTTTATTTTTTTTGCAAATAATCATTAACTTTACAATTTGATGCCAGCAACACGTGACAAAGAAGTTGGGAAAGGTGGCAATAAATACTGATAAAGTTGAGGAATGCTCATCAAACACTTATTTGGAACATCCCACAGGTGAACAGGCAAATTGGGAACAGGTGGGTGCCATGATTGGGTATAAAAGTAGATTCCATGAAATACTCAGTCATTCCCAAACAAGGATGGGGTGAGTGTCACCACTTTGTCAACAAATGCGTGAGCAAATTGTTGAACAGTTTAAGAAAGCCCTTTCTCAACCAGCTATTGCAAGGAATTTAGGGATTTCACCATCTACAGTCTGTAATATCATCAAAGGGTTCAGAGAATCTGGAGAAATCACTGCACGTAAGCAGCTAAGCCCGTGACCTTCAATCCCTCAGGCTGTACTGCATCAACAAACGACATCAGTGTGTAAAGGATATCACCACATGGGCTCAGGAACACTTCAGAAACCCACTGTCAGTAACTACAGTTGGTCGCTACATCTGTAAGTGCAAGTTAAAACTCTCCTATGCAAGGTGAAAGCCGTTTGTCAACAACACCCAGAAACGCCGTCGGCTTCGCTGGGCCTGAGCTCATCTAAGATGGACTGATACAAAGTGGAAAAGTGTTCTGTGGTCTGACGAGTCCACATTTCAAATTGTTTTTGGAAACTGTGGACGTCTTGTCCTCCGGACCAAAGAGGAAAAGAACCATCCGGATTGTTATAGGCGCAAAGTGTAAAAGCCAGCATGTGTGATGGTATGGGGGTGTATTAGTGCCCAAGACATGGGTAACTTACACATCTGTGAAGGCGCCATTAATGCTGAAAGGTACATACAGGTTTTGGAGCTACATATGTTGCCATCCAAGCAACGTTACCATGGACGCCCCTGCTTATTTCAGCAAGACAATGCCAAGCCACGTGTTACATCAACGTGGCTTCATAGTAAAAGAGTGCGGGTACTAGACTGGCCTGCCTGTAGTCCAGACCTGTCTCCCATTGAAAATGTGTGGCGCATTATGAAGCCTAAAATACCACAAGGGAGACCCCCGGACTGTTGAACAACTTAAGCTGTACATCAAGCAAGAATGGGAAAGAATTCCACCTGAGAAGCTTCAAAAATGTGTCTCCTCAGTTCCCAAACGTTTATTGAGTGTTGTTAAAAGGAAAGGCCATGTAACACAGTGGTGAACATGCCCTTTCCCAACTACTTTGGCACGTGTTGCAGCCATGAAATTCTAAGTTAATTATTATTTGAAAAAAAAAAAAAAAAAGTTTATGAGTTTGAACATCAAATATCTTGTCTTTGTAGTGCATTCAATTGAATATGGGTTGAAAATGATTTGCAAATCATTGTATTCCGTTTATATTTACATTTAACACAATTTCCCAACTCATATGGAAACGGGGTTTGTATATATATATCAAACTTGTTTTCATTGAGGGCCACACCACAGTCATGGCTGCCATTAGAGGGCCGCTTGTAACAGTAAGTCATTCATGAATTTGCCTATGCATTTAAATATTTTACTTTTTTTTTACGTAAAGAGTAAAAAAAATCTGTGGATTTGACCACTGTTTTTTTTACAGAAAAAAACTGGCAGCTTAGTTGCCAGACTTTTACTGTCAAATATATGGTGTTATTTTATTAGTATTATTTTTTACAACATATTACTGTAAATAGAAATACAGGACTGCTGTTTGATTTTATTTTGGCAACTTAGCTGCCAGTTTTTTACCATAATAAAATGTGGTACCATAAAATCATCAACCGTGGATTAAAAAAAACAAACAATAAAACTGACAGCTCAGTCGACAGAATTTTACTGTAAAAAAACAAACATTGGTCGTTTTTTTTTCAACTTACGGTAATATGCTGTAAAAAACTCCCTAAATTTTACAGTAAAATCTATTGGTCATTTTTATAGTGTACAATTTGATGGATAACTTGCTTCGAAACCATAAGTTAAGCAGATATTTAAGTATTTATTTGGATTTTGACCAACAAAGTTAGATGATATACTGTAATATGTGTTGCAATATTGGACACTATTTTTGTTCCCTGTCAAACTAGCAAAAAAAAAACCTAATACCTTTAGTAAGAAAATAAGAAAGTAAAGAAAGAAAATGACGTGGAGGGTCAGATCTGGCCCGCGGGCCTTGAGTTTGACACATGTGCACTAGACACAAAAATAAGCATGTTTATAGATGTACAATAAAACTCCTCATAGGAAGTTGCCATTTGTTATAACTTTGTGACATGATACAACACACAATAATGAACATATCAAATATAAATGTGACAGATTGTAGCCAAAGGCTGAGTTCCATCAGCATTTCATTGCAAAGAAACAAGCCCAGGGCTCCCACTAATATATGTATTTTTCACAAGTGGGAAGCCAGTCCCTGAAAAATAATGCCTACATTAAACCGGTCCGTGGTGCAAAAAAGGTTGAGGACCACTGGTCTAGACAATATGTATTGTATATGCTTTGGCGTAAAAATTGTGGAAAATTTGCTCCTCAGTCACATTTTTAACATGTCTTTTGTGGAGGCGTTCCCCCTTTGATTGGTAATGAACCCCTCCACACCATACCCTCTCCAAAAGTATCAGAATTTGAGATGTCCGATAATGTCGGACTGCCGATATTATCGGCCGATAAATGCTTTAAAATGTAATATCGGAAATTATCGGTATCGGTTCGGAAATTATCGGTATCGGTTTCAAAAAGTAAAATTCATGACTTTTTAAAACGCCTCTGTATGTAGTGGTACACGGACTTAGGGAGAAGTACAGAACGCCAATACACCTTAAAGGTACTGCCTTTGCGTGCCGGCCCAGTCACATAATATCTACGACTTTATCACACACACAAGTGAATGCAACGCATACTTGGTCAACAGCCATACAGGTCACACTGAGGGTGGGCGTATTAACAACTTTAACACTGTTACAAATATGCGCCACACTGTGAACCCACACCAAACAAGAATGACAAACACATTTCGGGAGAACATCCGCACCGTAACACAACATAAACACAACAGAACAAATACCCAGAACCCCTTGCAGCACTAACTCGACGCTACAATATACACCCCCCGTTAGCCTCAACCCCCCCCCCCCCGAACCCTGCCCACCTCAACCTCCTCATGCTGTCTCAGGGAGAGCATGTCCCGAATTCCAAGCTGCTGTTTTGAGGCATGTTGAAAAAAATAATGCACTTTGTGACTTCAATAATAAATATGGCAGTGCCATGTTGGCATGATTTTCCATAACTTGAGTTGATTTATTTTGGAAAACCTTGTTACATTGTTTAATGCATCCAGCGGGGCATCACAACAAAATTAGGCATAATAATGTGTTAATTCCACGACTGTATATATCGGTATCGGTTGATATCGGAATCGGTAATTAAGAGTTGGAAAATATCGGAATAACGGATATCGGCAAAAAAGCCATTATCGGACATCTCTAATCAGAATGTATCTTTTGAAAATGTAGAATGTTGAAATGTATACCTCAAAAACGAGCATCACAGCTATATTTTTTCCAGACACGATCAAAGATAAACAGTCATAAACAGTACATATATTCACTGGTCACAACAATAGGTACACCTGCACACACTAATGTGCTGCATGTAAAAAACACTACTTTCACCAGCATCTATCTCACTGCATATCACATGTCGGTGTTATTGTGCGTATGCCAAGAATAGAAGAAAATGATACTTTATCCAATCTTCTCTTGTGTTTTCACAAACCAAGTACTATAGTAATGTCGCGATGGCGCCGTTTTTCAGCAGCAGTTTTATCGGCTAATCCAACTTCGTACTAGTCTATGTTGACAAAACATTCCTGTGTAAAATGTTGTTGACAAATAAACACCAAAGTGTTTTTCTTTTGTAGACATCAGAACAGTTGGATCAACATCGAAAAAAATATGTTAATGAATTTGGACATTGATGTGGGGAGCTTATATTATATTAAAAAAAATACCTAACGAATTGAGGCAGAGCCCAATAGAAGCCACCTTTAACATTCTAAAACTGTGCCAGAACATACTAGGAATCAACCCAATGACATCTGTAAATCAACCGCTTTGGTACAATCCTAATATCATAATTAATAAAAATGTGGTTAAATGGACAACATGGAAAGACAGAGGTATTACTAAACCTCATCATATTTATAATAAAAACAATTTTAAACCGTTCAATGATTTAGTTGAACAATATAATGTACCCAGAAATCATTTTTTAAATTTTATCTCTTTAAAACACGCTGTAAATAAATGCATATCCTCTGAAAGTATGTCTTTAAATAGCCATGAACTGGAAGATGCACTTTTTAATCAAGATACAATTAAGAAATTAATTAAACTATTTTATGGAATAATAAATGAACACCACACTAGAAATGGATGATGGATGTGGGCATTTTAGATGAAAGAGACATATCATGGAACGATATTTGGAAAAATGCCAATAAGCCCTTTAGAAGCATTAAAGATAAACTGACTCAATTTAAGATATTGAATAGATTGTATTTTACATTTTCTCAGCTGTTTAAAATTGGTGTAGTAGATAGCAAGTTATGTATAAAGTGTCGGGCAGCCGAGGCAACTCTTGTTCATTTATTGTGGGAATGTCAGAGAATAAAAGAGTTATGGTTGAAAACAACAAAAGAAGCAATCACATTCCTTAATACAAACATCCCAATGACACTGCAAACTTGTATTCTTGGGGATCTCCATCAATTTAGTAACGTGTCATCAAAGAGTAAAAATGCATTTCTTTCAATATGCATAATAACAAAAAGGGTAATATTTAAAAAATGGATAGCTGTTGATAGTCCAACTCATACTGACTGGTACACACAAGCTATGGAGATATCAGTAGAACAAACTGCATTTAGTTTAGATAATAATGAGTCATATATTGGAATATGGGATCCATTATTTAAATTTGTTTCAACTATTAAATGAACCAAGATATGACTTATTATATCTTTGTGGAAAATATTGGACACAGCGTGTTGTCAGGCTTGTGAGATGTGATGCAGGTGTGGGACACTGTGACACTATTGTTCATTTCTAATTTTTTTATGAATTTTTATTAATGTTTTTAATGATAATATCAACGAGGGTTTTTTTTTAAAATCACTGCTATTTTGAAATTATTACTAATATTGATGCTGTTGTCGATAATGTTCATTTTTGTTTCACTACATTTGTATTGTTCCGTGTCATGTTTGTGTGTCCTCAATTGCTCTGTTTGTTGTTATTCTTAACGTTGCTGGGACGGGTTTGGTTTTGGAATTGGATTGCATTATTGTGGTATTGTTGTGTATTGTTTTGTTTATTGATTAATAAATTCATTAAAAAGAAAAAAAAAAAAAAAGAAAAAAAAAAAGAACAGTTGGGAATGCATGAGACCAGTAGGCAAGCTTACGCCTAAATCCATGAACCTTATGATTTGAGGCTTTGGACTTGTTTACCACGAGTATCTGGACAGCAGATATGGGCATCTACATCTACAGTAGGATTTGCTTGAATGACATGTTAAAAATGTATTAAAAAAGCCTCCCAACTCATATAATTTATTCCTGATGTCCAACTGCAACAATGATCTCACGTCATTAGCGCAGAGCAACGACTAGATTTTGACAAAGTTTGAGTCATTTTCCCTCACTGCACACGTGCACAAATCATGACATTCACAATCTGGTTTTGTCACCTGCCATCGGGCCACCGTTTTGGAGTTTTCATAGATAAAGCTACAACTGATGTGAGTTTATTGTTGTTTGCATTATCATCTGTAGTCTATAGATGTCTTAATGAATAGTTTGGCAATTGTCTCAATGTGCATTACCGCAACACACAAGAATTAAGAAAGTAACACAACACGATTGTGCGGCTTGAAGAGTTGTGGATGTCAGTCGTAGGCAGTTTATTGGTAGTGTGTGATTAGGAATTTAACACTTTTCCAAAGTGCTTATTTTCCCTGGAGATATTACATCAACAGTTTGGGTTTGCATTTGTAGCAGATGGTGCTACTTTCAGCAGAGTCTGCTGTTGCACATCTGCTCCAAACTGGGCTGGAATCAAAAGGTTAATGAACCGACCTCAACAGTCTGTGACGGACTGAATCGCCACATCGGTTGTGCGCGCGGTCTGGCTTCCATGCCAACGGGTGTTGCTCTTTAGCCTTGCAGTCGGGTGTGCAGTTTTTTTTTCAACCCAAGAGACCCAAGTCAGTTCATATCTGGATTGAGCGTACTAACTACTCCCCCTGTATGTGGTGGCGCTTGTGTGACTGATAGCCGTGAGGCTGTCAGTGGCGTGTCCGGCTTAAAGGACCCCTGGGAAAGGTGACCTTTTGTTGATTGACTCCAGAAATGGGTGAATCACCACAAATATTAGAGATTGAATCCTCGGTGTAGGGCTGGAGCTTGCATCCTTAAGGCAGAGATAGAGATGTCACCTGGAGGTACCAGCAATCCAGCAAATGTCATTGATCAATGGGTTGATTGTTAATATAAAAGACAGTCACGCAATAGGCCTTTTGTTGAGCATGCAAGCATGTCATCTTGAGCACAGTCGAGTAATAGTCAGTTCAGCAAATGCGAACACAGTTGAAGTAATGCAGAAGTACTGACGTGCTATAACTTCACTAACTCATTCTAGTTTCTCATTACTTTTCTACTATTCTGTCTTATTATATTACTTATAAGGCTATGATTGTCACGGCCCGGGCGCACATTCATGTGTGCGCTGCGCTGGGCGCGTGCCAGTCCGGCTGCAGCAAGCAGCTGCAATCCATCGCCAGCAATCAACGCACCTGTCGCTGATGAGAAGACCTGCCTACTTATGCCAGTGCAAACCTGCATCCTGTGCCAGAACGTAGTCATCTGTTCCTGTACAGTAAGTGAATATTTAGCTCTATGCACTCTTGCTCTCTCTGTGTGTTCTCCCCCGTCGTGTTGATTGTCTCGTGTCCTCCTTGTCGTCCTCCCTGCATCATGCCTTCGTTCCCACGTTACGAGGTGTGTGTCTCTCTCTCCCCCTCGTTCCTTCTGCTTCCCTGGCTGCCACTTGTATCTCGACTTCCCGCCTGGACACGGACCTTTGACGCCTCTCTCCTCCCCTTGACCTCACGTTTGCTCACGGACGTCCGAGCCAGCCTAGCCCCTCTTGGGCTTCTGCCTCTCGCTCCCGGTAAAACTCAGCAGTTCATTCCCACACATAGTCGCACACCATGCACTTTTGGATTTAGTCACACTCCATTCCCTTGTGTATTATTTATATATATAGTGTATATATATTAATAAATAGAGTTAATACGCCGTCCCTCCTGTCTGTGCCGTCTTCTTCCCCTGTACACCCATAACAGTGATCAATTGTTGAGAACACATACACAAAATGTTCTGTGCTCCTTTTTCAATGCCAGTTTTGTACTTACCCAGTATGTTGAAGACCCAAAGATGTGTTTTTTGGTGGCATCCAAGTAGTGTACTGTATGTCAGAAGCCAGTGCGTCTATGTCAGTGTACGTTGGTAAACCTCACTCCCAAACAACTTAAAGGGGACATGAGATGGTTGTAATATACAGTATATTAACACACTTCCTTGTGGTCTACATAATATCTATTGGATATGATTTTGTGTGATTTTGCTACGCAATTTTATTTTCAACCCCGATTCTGAGAACGCATGCAAATGGTTCGATTTGGGGGGCTTTCTTTTTAGATGCAAACCTCTCCACCGGTACATTGTCGAAATATATCTAGAAGACCAACATAACAGCAATTTTTTTTTCAAACATGGTGGAAAATAAACTTCCACTGCATGTTAGATGAAAACAATAGTTTATCCACATCATGATTGAAAACTTTTCATCAGCTCCCTGTATGTACACTAACGTTACTTTATCTTTACATGTAAAATGTCGCGGACAAATAAACACAAATTTATTTTTCTTTTGTAGACATCAGAGCAGGCGGGAGGGCATGAGACGTAAGCATATACTAGAATGCCCATGTCCTGCACTTCGTGACATCAATGTGTGTTTTAATTACAGACCAATTTCTAAATTATGCATTTTAGCAAAATTGTTTGAGAAGATCATCAGTAACCAGCTAGAGGATTTTTTAGAATCAAACAATATTTTATCTCCATTTCAATCTGGTTTTAGAAAACAGCATAGCACTATTACAGCTGCTCTTAAGGTCTTCAATGATTTACCGTAATTTCCGGACTATAAACCGCTACTTTTTCCCCTCGTTCTGGTCCCTGCGGCTTATACAAGGGTGCGGCTTATTTACGGCCTGTTCTTCTCCGACACCGACGAAGAGGATTTCGGTGGTTTTAGTACGCAGGAGGAAGACGATGACACAATGATTAAAGCCTGACTTTTCATATACCGGTAGGCTGGTTATTTTGATAACGTACAGGCGAGCACTTTGTATTACTTTGCACTGTTGTATTATTTGTACTCTGCACGAATGCTGTTCGCCATGTCAAAGATGTGAAAGTTTGATTGAATGATTGAAAGATTTATTGTTAATAAATGGGACGCTTTGCGTTCCCAAACAGTCATCTCTGTCCCGACAATCCCCTCCGTGGTAGCAGGAACCCCTATATACTACGCTAATTACACATCAAAACCCTGCGGCTTATAGTCGGGTGCGGCTTATATATGGAGCAATCTGTCTTTTTCCCTAAATTTAGCTGGTGCGGCTTATAGTCCGGTGCGGCTTATAGTCCGGAAATTACGGTAATCGAGGCTGTAGACGGCAAGAAATATTGTGTCGCCCTATTTATTGATTTGTCAAAAGCATTTGACACAGTAGACCACAGTCTGTTAATTCAAGCCCTTCATCATGTTGGATTATCTAAAAATGCAGCTGCTTGGTTCACAGACTATCTCTCCAGCAGAACACAACGTGTACAGGTGGCTGGGACCACCTCTTCATTACTGGACATTACCAAAGGCGTTCCACAAGGCTCAGTGCTGGGGACCATTTTATTTTCTATCTACATAAATAATCTTTGTAATGATTTGTCAAATGCAATGTACCATTTTTATGCAGACGACACCATTATTTATTGCTGTTCAACCTCCATCACTCAGGCTTTTGAGTTTTTACAAGCTGCTTTTGATGTCATCCAGGCTCGCTTATTTGATCTTAAATTGGTTTTAAATACAGATAAAAGCAAGGTAATGGTTTTCTCTCATTCAAGGGTGCTACTGGAAAATATTCCAAATATTGTAACATCAAATGGAAACCCTATAGAGCAGGTCTTAAATTACAAGTACTTGGGTTTTACTCTTGATCAGGAGCTTTCATTTAAAGCCCATATTAACAACTTGGTCTCTAAGCTTAGGGTGAAGCTTGGTTTCTTTTTAAAAAATAAAAACTGCTTCTCTCTTAAAGTCAGAAAGAAATTGGTGACAGCAACTATCTTGCCTGTAATTGATTATGGAGACGTGCTTTATTTTAGTGCTTCATCTAAATGCCTCCAGTCCTTGGACACTGTTTTTCATTCAGCACTAAGATTTGTTACTGGCTGTCGTAGTCTCACCCACCATTGTCAACTGTATATGAAGTCAGACTTATCTTCATTGAGTGCACGCAGATACACACATTGGCTGACTATAATTTATAAGGCTCTTTTGGGTTTAATACCTCCATACTTGTGTACTCTGTTACAAAGAAAAAACAGCTCTTACGCATTACGTTCTAACAATTTGTATGTTTTAACTGTTCCTCATGTACGGACTGAATTTGGCAAAAGAGCTTTTGGCATTGCTGCCCCTATGGCATGGAATGCATTGCAGACGAAACTGAAACTTACAGAACTACTTCCATTTGGAGCCTTCCGTTCTGTCCTGAGGGACAAACAGCGAGAGACGTTTGCACAGTGCCTGTGTTTTTAAAGATGTAAATCTCTGTTGTTTTACACTTCTCTTATGTATTTTAAAATGTATGTCTTAATGTATTTATTTTGAAACTGCTCTGTGACATGTGCTGTTGATCTCTTGGCCAGGTCACCCTTGTGAAAGAGATCTTGATCTCAATGGGTTTTCTTATCTGGTTAAATAAAGGTTCTAAAAACTGCATGCAAGCTCACGTCCAAATGGGTGAACCTTATGATTCAACGCTTTTGGCATTGTTTAACATTGGATTTCAACATAGTAACAACATTTAAAAGTCAGAAAAGATAAGAATCATCCAAGGTTGTGCAGGACATCGAGTTGACAGGCTTTTAGCACAATGCCGAGTACTCTCACACTTTAATTTGAAGAATCCAGATTCGAGCCCATGCAGGGTGGAACAGAAGCAAGGGTGACACAATAAATCACAATCAATTCAATATGTTATAGTAACTTACTTTTAGGCAGTTGTGCATGTTTACCGTGCTGTGCCTCACCTCTGTATATTTTGTTTTAATGTTTGATGATTGTGGCTCCTGACCTGCTCCTTGTGTAAAGTAACTTGGGATAATTTTGCAGTGAATTGGCACTATATGAATAGAAAAATAATGCACATACATGTATCCAGATAATACCGTATTTTTCGGACTATAAGTCGCAGTTTTTTTCATAGTTTGGCCGGGGGTGCGACTTATACTCAGGAGCGACTTATGTGTGAAATTATTAACACATTAGCGTAAAATATCAAATAATATTATTTAGCTCATTCACGTAAGAGACTAGACGTATAAGATTTCATGGGATTTAGCGATTAGGAGTGACAGATTGTTTGGTAAACGTATAGCATGTTCTATATGTTATAGTTATTTGAATGACTCTTACCATAATATGTTACGTTAACATACCAGGCACATTCTCAGTTGGTTATTTATGCGTCATATAACGTACACTTCAGCCTGTTGTTCACTATTCTTTATTTATTTGAAATTGCCTTTCAAATGTCTATTCTTGGTGTTGGGTTTTATCAAATAAATTTTCCCCAAAAATGCGACTTATACTCCAGTGCGACTTATATATGTTTTTTTCCTTCTTTATTATGCATTTTCGGCAGGTGCGACTTATACTCCGAAAAATACGGTAACCGTTTGACCCCAAATATTATTTTTTATTATTTCCTTTTCAAAAATCTTTCCCAAATGAGAATAGATGAGAGGCCGACCAGATTGCGTTCATCCTTAGAGGTTCCAAGCCAGATGATATAAAAGTGTGAGGTATGTCATAAAACTATGACAGATTAACAGGATTGAGGAACTTTAGGCGAGTTTATTCAAACATGGCTGAAAGAACACAGCTTCAAAGTCCCAACCTGAAATGAAGGGAGATGCTTGTTTGGTTGCTCAGTGGCCAAGTGGTTGGAGTATCTGCCCTGAGATCGGCAGGTTGTGAGTTCAAACCCCGGCCGAGTCATACCAAAGACTATAAAAATGGGACCCATTACCTCCCTGCTTGGCACTCAGCATCAAGGGTTGGAATTGGGGGTTAAATCACCAAAAATGATTCCAGGGCGCGGCCACCGCTGCTGCCCACTGCTCCCCTCACCTCCCAGGGGGTGATCAAGGATGGGTCAAATGCAGAGAACAATTTCGCCACACCTTGGTACTTTAACTTAAACATATAACCCATTAGCTGTAAATGCAACATTTTTGCTGAAGTTATGGACGGAGCTTATGTTGTTGAGGGGGAGATGAGAAGTCAATCCAGGCCAATAAAGTTGTGCACCAAATATACGAATCACTAATATCTTCTCACTTTTATTAGCAAAGGCACATGCCTTTTGCTTGATATTGGTGGATAATTTATGTTCCTGTGTTTTTGCCTCCTTCCTCTTACTTATCTAACACATTTCAATAGAGCTGGTGTACAGGCCATAGCTGTCTGAGTCATACTTAATAGAGGGAAGCCAATTATTGAAAACATGCATTACCCATTATCTCTGAATTCCTTCACATTGCATCAGAGCATTTTCTATGTCGGGGTCCAATTTAGGGTCCAATGAAAATGTTCGACTTCCTTGCTACAGTAACAGGGCGGTATCATAATTAGTTTAGGGTTGTTTTGTCAGTGTTGGAAACTAGGGAAAAAAAACATGAAGATGTAATCATCTGGTTTTTGTCACAAGCTCCTTTTTATCTCCCATAGAGAAGCAGAGTGATACCACCGCCCTGAATATGCATTGATGATGATTGCATGATTTATGCATGAGCGTTATGCCGCTGCATGTTTTTTCCCAGCCAAGCAAAGTCTTTAAAATTCACAAATTAGAGCTTTTGTCAGACTTCTCAAGATGTTTGTTTCATACAAGGGTCTTGGTGACTCGTTGGGCCTCTCTCAAACGTGTTTTAACACCACTGCGTGTTAAATGCAAGATCACTGTGGTTTGTTGGTCTGGGTATCTACTAAGCGGTTGTAAAAATCCATTAGGAAACATGCTGTTTCTTTTAGACTTGTTGTATTCATTTTGTCTCAGGGTGTCTTTGGACTTTCACTGATATTACCTGTAATTAGTCTGGCGTAATTGAGAATGATAGCAATAGATCAGAATTAGGGATAGTGAATGAAGGTTGCATGACAGTAACAGGAGTAGTGTTTGTGTTTGACCTTTTCGAGCCCATCTCTTGTTGGTGTTGACCCTTCAATAAACATTGTCAAGCCTCCCCAGACACAACGTGTGTTCTTCTATAGCTGGGTTGCATATGACATCATATCCGTTTTCCTTCCTTGCGGCTTAATTGACAAGCAACTTGATCGTAACATTAAAACAAGTGAGAGTGAGTGTGGAGTTTGAGCAGAAAATGCCGTATTGCTCTTCTGTTCTTGGGTGTTCTAATCGTTCAAATAGAGAGATAGGAAAGAGCTTTCATAGAGTCCCGAAAGAAGTTCAAAAAGATAATAGTCAGGGAAAAACAAAAGTGCGTCAAAGGAAATGGCTCTTAAAAATATCACTTTCATCATTTTTTGGAATACAATCAGTCCGCTTGTGTCTGCAATGATCACTTTGTAAAATGTTTGTTTGAACATTGGATTTGTTTGAGAAACTTTCTGTGATGCAATCGAGTTTATTCTCTACTATATTAGTAGTTTTTTAGAGTAGAACTGAATATAAGAAAAATACAAGAGATCACAGTAGTTTGTGTTCTTTTCTGGTTGCTATGCCTAAATATAACTATGAATACCTGGTTGTGCAAATTAACTAACGTCATGTTAAGTCCTAGTGATAAATATTTTTATTGTTGGTCCAATCCACCGTATTTTTGTTGTCGATTTTCATAACAAAAATTAAAAGCAAAGTTGTTGTGCACGAAAGCCAAGTACTTTATTAAACACAGATGACCACATTATAGCGTCTTTGGTGATATTTGTTAGCATGAAGATAATATCCTTAGTAGTAATAATAAAATGAATGAATAAATCTCTCGTAGGCTCAACAGCATATACTGAATCTTTATATGGCTAGCAAACATTGCTGAACAACAGGGATATTAAAGGCCTACTGAAATGACATTTTCTCATTTAAACGGGGATAGCAGGTCCATTCTATGTGTCATACTTGATCATTTCGCAGTATTGCCATATTTTTGCTGAAAGGATTTAGTAGAGAACATCGACAATAAAGTTCGCAACTTTTGGTCGCTGATAAAAAAGCCTTGCCTGTACCGGAAGTAGCGTGACGTCACAGGTTGTGGAGCTCCTCACATCTGCACATTGTTTACACCAGCAGCGAGAGCGATTCGGACCGAGAAAGCGACGATTACCCCATTAATTTGAGCAAGGATGAAAGATTTGTGGATGAGGAAAGTGAGAGTGAAGGATTAGAGTGCAGTGCAGGACGCCAGGGTGTATCTTTTTTCGCTCTGACCGTAACTTAGGTACAAGGGCTCATTGGATTTCACACTTTCTCCTTTTTCTATTGTGGATCACGGATTTGTATTTTAAACCACCTCGGATACTATATCCTCTTGAAAATGAGAGTCGAGAACGCGAAATGGACATTCACAGTGACTTTTATCTCCACGACAATACATCGGTGAAGCACTTTAGCTTCGGAGCTAACGTGATAGCATCAGGCTTAACTGCGGATAGAAACAGAAGAAACATGCCCCTGACTGGAAGGATAGACAGAAGATCAACAATACTACTATTACTTCTACTATCAGGAGACACTGAACCAAACCCTGGACCTGTAACCACACGGCTAGTGCTGTCCCGCCTGGCAAAGCCTAGCAATGCTGTTGCTAACGACGCCATTGAAGCTAACTTAGCTACGGGACCTCGACAGAGCTATGCTAAAAATATTAGCTCTCCACCTACGCCAGCCCTCATCTGCTCATCACCACCCGTGCTCACCTGCGTTCCAGCGATCGACGGCGCGACAAAGGACTTCACCCGATCATCGGTGCGGTCGGCGGCTAGCGTCGGATAGCGCGTCTGCTATCCAACTCAAAGTCCTCCTGGTTGTGTTGCTGCAGCCAGCCGCTAATACACCGATCCCACCTACAGCTTTCTTCTTTGCTGTCTCCATTGTTCATTAAACAAATTGCAAAAGATTTTGTCAACTCAGTGTTTGAGGTAGCTAAGGTCAAATGGAAAATCAAAGCACTACCAGTGACATTTTTCAACTTTTTAAAAAGATGGTATTTGAAACAAGAAGACTGAATATGTCTGAGGAGTAATTATTGGTAAAAAAAAATGTTTTGGTCACTTTCAACTGATAGTACACAGTTCAGTGTTTCCCAGTCTCTGATCTTGACATTTTAGGTGCAGTGGTACCTGAAATGATGATCAATTCCTGTCACGGCTGAGTATGTAACTCAAAACAAGAGAAAAAAAAGAAAAACACATTTTTAAATACTAAATCCATCCATCCATCCATCTTCTACCGCTTATCCGAGGTCCTCTCCCCAGCCACCTCGTCCAGCTCTTCCCGGGGGATCCCGAGGCGTTCCCAGGCCAGCCGGGAGACATAGTCTTCCCAACGTGTCCTGGGTCTTCCCCGTGGCCTCCTACCGGTCGGACGTGCCCTAAACACCTCCCTATAGGGAGGCGTTTGGGTGGCATCCTGACCAGATGCCCAAACCACCTCATCTGGCTCCTCTCGATGTGGAGGAGCAGCGGCTCCCCCCGGATGGCAGCGCTTCTCACCCTATCTCTAAGGGAGAGCCCCGCCACCCGGCGGAGGAAACCCATTTCGGCCGCCTGTACCCGTGATCTTGTCCTTTCGGTCATAACCCAAATCTCATGACCATAGGTGAAGATAGGAACGTAGATCGACCGGTAAATTGAGAGCTTTGCCTTTCCGGCTCAGCTCCTTCTTCACCACAACGGATCGATACAGCGTCCGCATTACTGAAGACACCGCACCGATCCGCCTGTCGATCTCACGATCCACTCTTCCCTCACTCGTGAACAAGACTCAGAGATACTTGAACTCCTCCACTTGGGGCAGGGTCTCCTCCCCAACCCGGAGATGGCACTCCACCCTTTTCCGGGCGAGAACCATGGACTCGGATTTGGAGGTGCTGATTCTGAATACTAAATATTGTAGTATAAACAACTAAAAGTAGTTTTATTAAGTAAGTCAGTAATAATAATGTACATCTTGGGGAACAGACTTTTGTGGGTATCTCCTACGAGCTGCTTATCCATCATGTAACACTAGGAACTAGCAAATCGTTGTTCATGTTGCACACTGATGTCTTTGAGTGAAGCACCGGAGAGGTCGGAATTGGCAACAAGCAATATGTGTGTCTGTGTACCAAAGTTAATGCTCAATCGTTTTGTTTGTTGAGTCAGGACTAGACATAAACTGAAACACGTCAGCTTTTCCATATGTTATTAGATAAATGTCCGTCATTTGACGCGGAGGCTGTCTCCGGCTTCTTGTGATGCGAGATCACGGTGCTGCCGGGCTGCTAACTGCAAGGACAATTTTTTAAAGGTCTGTTTTTCTAATTCTCTTCTTCTCCTTTTGCACTAATTTTCTCAGTTCCGACGGCGGGGGAGGGCAGGATTTTGTCGATCTCTGACTGTGGGCTGTGACTAATACTACTTGAACATAACGGAAGGCAGAGCAACTGCTCGCATCTCAAAATATGTGTAAGTTAATGTACTCGTAAGTTGAGGTACCACTTTTGTTTTGTTGTACAATAGAGGGAAATTTGCTATTTGGACCTTAAAGGCCTACTGAAATTAAATTTTTTTATTTAAACATGGATAGCAGATCCATTCTATGTGTCATACTTGATCATTTCGCGATATTGCCATATTTTTGCTGAAAGGATTTAGTAGAGAACATCGACGATAAAGTTCGCAACTTTTGGTCGCTAATAAAAAAAGCCTTGCCTGTACCGGAAGTAGCGTGACGTCACAGGTTGAAAGGCTCCTCACATTTCCCCATTGTTTACAATGCAGCGAGAGCAATTCGGACAGAGAAAGCAACGATTACCCCATTAATTTGAGCGAGGATGAAAGATTCGTGGATGAGGAACGTGAGAGTGAAGGACTAGAGTGTAGTGCAGGACGTATCTTTTTTCGCTCTGACCATAACTTAGGTACAAGGGTTCATTGGATTCCACACTTTCTCCTTTTTCTATTGTGGATCACGGATTTGTATTTTAAACCACCTCAGATACTATATCCTCTTGAAAATGAGAGTCGAGAACGCGAAATGGACATTCACAGTGACTTTTATCTCCACGACAATACATCGGCGAAGCTCTTTAGCTACGGAGCTAACGTGATAGCACATCGGGCTTACATGCAGATAGAAACAAAAGAAATAAACCCCTGACTGGAAAGATAGACAGAAAATCAACAATACTATTAAAGCATGGACCTGTAAATACATGGTTAATGCTTTCCAGGCTGGCAAAGCTTAACAATGCTGTTGCTAACGACGCCATTGAAGCTAACTTAGCAACGGGACCTCACAGAGCTGTGCTAAAAACATTAGCTATCCACCTACGCCAGCCCTCATCTGCTCATCAACACCCGTGCTCACCTGCGTTCCAGCGATCGACGGAGCAACGATCATAGATGCGGTCGGCGGCCCGGAGACGGAGGAAGTCAAGGTGAGGTCGGCGGCTAGCGCGTCTGCTATCCATCTCAAAGTCCTCCTGGTTGTGTTGCTGTAGTCTGTAGTCCACCGCTAATACACCGATCCCACCTACAACTTTCTTCTTTGCAGTCTTCATTGTTCATTAGAACAAATTGCAAAAGATTCACCAACACAGATGTCCAGAATATTATGGAATTTTTAGATGAAAACAGAGCTTTTTGTATTGGATTCAATGGTGTACCTATACTTCCGGTTCAACGATTGACGTCACGCGCATACGTCACCATACATAGACGTTTTCAACCGGAAGTTTAGCGGGAAATTTAAAATTGCACTTTATAAGTTAACCCGGCCATATTGGCATGTGTTGCAATGTTAAGATTTCATCATTGATATATAAACTATCAGACTGCGTGGTCGGTAGTAGTGGCTTTCAGTAGGCCTTTAAAGGAGAAATCAATCCAGTCCATCGTCTACTGTCCATTAACTGAAGATGTAAACAGAAATACAATGGACAAAGACTGATTGACTGTGTTCAATGGCATCCCCCAGCTGCAGCAAGTATAATTACTAGAACAATGTGGGCAGTTACTTATATTTAAAGATCTGCTAAGAGTTTACCAGTTTTCCATCTGTCTTAAAGAGGAACCGCACTGTTTTTTTTTGGAATTTTTCCTATCATTCACAATATTTATGTAAGGCAAGAACACTTGTGTTTTTCTTTTTTAATTCTTTCTAACTTGAAAATAAATGCGTTCAAAAGTCAGCTCGCAATGCAGCCAATGGGTGTCGCTTTACTCTGCCTTTAAAGGGCTGAAAAACACCTCCATTAAAGTTGTGTAATCATGCATGTAATTTAGTAACAGGCACATTTATAAAAACATGTAATATTTACTTATTTTGATCATTTCAAGCATACATTTATTTCTCAAACGCATCACTGCGTTCGCTATTTCCTTCGATATCACTAAATACTACTCACTGCAAAAATAATAATAAAACATCACTTACTGAACGATGTCTGTTATGTTATGTTATGTTATGTTATGTTATGTTATTTTCATTTATTATGCGCCCCCCAACCAACTGTTACATCAGTCCGGGGCGCAGCCCGAGTGGAGAAACAAAAAAAACAGAAACAGACAAAGGAATCTAAAATAAACATTTAAGACACACAATAAACACATAAATCAAAAGTCATCTGCGGTAAAGAGGTGAGTTTAAAGCTGTGCTCTAAAAGAGTCCAGAGTGGTGGCGGACTTGATATTCAGAGGGAGCTTATTCCATTGCCTAGGTGCCATCACTGAGAAAGCACGGTCTCCCTTTGTCACTAGGTTTGATCGTGGGACCTTCAGGGTCATCTGGTTGTCAGATCTAAGGCAACGACTAAGCCTGGAGCTGGTAGGTTGGTCCAGGAGATCTTTGATGTAAGCTGAGGCAAGACCATTGGGCGCTTTGAATACATACGTGAGGATCTTAAATTTCTCTCTGCGCTTTACTGGGAGCCAGTGAAGGGAGGAGAGGATGGGAGAAATGTGTTCCCTCATTTTTGTGCCTGTCACCAGCCTGGCACCTGCATTTTGTACTAGCTGCATGCTATGGATGGTCTTGTCAGTGACCCCAGCATAGAGGGCGTTGCAATAGTCCAGTCTGGAGAAGATGAGCATCAACATGACCCTCCGTAGGTCACTGGGAGAGAGGAAAGACTTGATCTTGGCTATCGTGCGCAGATGGAAAAAAAAGGATTTCACCACAGATTTCACTTGCTTGTCAAACTTGAGGTCTGGGTCGAATATGACCCCAAGGTTTTTGGCGTGGGGTTTTTCCAAGAGTGGCCAAACTTCCCAAATTCTTTCTGATCTGACTGACCGAGGTGGAGTTGCCGAACAGAAGAATTTCACTCTTGGTGTCATTGAGCTGCAGGAAGCTTTGTGACATCCACTCCTTTATGTCCCGCAAGCAGTCTTTCAAAAGGTCCAGCCCAGAGGGATCGTCTGTCTTGAGCGGAAGATAGATTTGAGTATCGTCAGCGTAGCAGTGAAAGGACATTTTATGGCGATGACGTTTGCTGTCACTAGAATGCCGACTGCGATGATGTTCATATATTCTTGTTTAGATGAAGAGTGACCTTTGCGAGAAAAGAGTGGGGTGGAACCAAGCGTCTCTTCGTGTCTTTCTCGCCATTTCTGGGTCTGAATTTGATACCAAAACTGACCAATTTGTCGGATTATGTCCTCATCCTTCTACTATCTAGGTAAGGCATTATTTATGTTCTAGAATAAACTTTCAAAAGCCCCAAGGAGTTAAAGTTAAAGTACCACTGATAGTCACACACACACTAGGTGTGGTGAAATTACCCTCTACATTTGACCCATCGCCTTGTTCCACCCCCTGGGAGGTGAGGTGAGCAGTGAGCAGTGCCTGCGCTCGGGAATCATTTTGGTGATTTAACCCCCAATTCCAACTATAGTTCCAATTAGCGCTTGTAAAAACAACATCACTAATACTTGGTTAATATTCACAAAATGTAAATGGACTATTGTTGGCGCTTTTTGGTTGGTTATTTAGAGGGTTTTATGGGCAGAATACCGTATTTTTCGGACTGTAAGTCGCAGTTTTTTTCATAGTTTGGCCGGGGGTGCGACTTATACTCAGGAGCGACTTATGTGTGAAATTATTAACACATTACCGTAAAATATCAAATAATATAATTTAGCTCATTCACGTAAGAGACTAGACGTATAAGATTTCATGGGATTTAGCGATTAGGAGTGACAGATTGTTTGGTAAACGTATAGCATGTTCTATATGTTATAGTTATTTGAATTACTTACCATAATATGTTACGTTAACATACCAGGCACGTTCTCAGTTGGTTATTTATGCGTCATATAACATACACTTATTCAGCCTGTTGTTCACTATTCTTTATTTATTTTAAATTGCCTTTCAAATGTCTATTCTTGGTGTTGGATTTTATCAAATACATTTCCCCCAAAAATGCGACTTATACTCCAGTGAGACTTATATATGTTTTTTTCCTTCTTTATTATGCATTTTCGGCCGGTGCGACTTATACTCCGGAAACGACTTATACTCCGAAAAATACGGTAGAGGACCTCCCATTGACTCCATTGTAAGCTGACATTTATTTACGTTTATTTATGAGTTAGGATGCATTAAAAAAATACACAGGTCTTCTTGTCTCTCATTATGATTGTGAACGATAGGCACCATTCCCAAAAAGTGCAGTTCTCCTTTAAGAGGCTGCAGGTGCAACACTTCCAAAAATGATATTATCAAATCCCCATCTTTGACGTTTGTTTGCATAGAAACAGTCTCACCTTTACCACAGACATGTAATTTACTAGCTGCCCAATTATCCCCTTCTACTCTCGTTTTGCTCACCGACATTCTTCTTTCCGCGCTCTCTCTCATCTCCCTCTCTAGTGCCAGACCGCTTCCATATCATTTTTGTTCAGGTCCCCCAGGCTTAAACTTATTTAACAAGCACCTGGCCGGCTGAGCCGTAGAGTGTGGCAGCTGTGGATCTGTGGGACGTGCCCACACTCCTCACTTCCACGGGAGACTGAATCCCAGGGAGGGTGCTCTCCAGATGGGCTTGGTTTGAAGCACTTCACCCTTGGATCCCCCTAGATGAGTCCCATACGGGATAGCCTTGCATATTTAAATGCTAAATGCGTATACAGTCAGATTAATTAGCTGACTGCATTTATTTTCATACTGCAGCCGACTACTCTGGTCAACTACATGAATTGCGTTTTCACACAGAGAAACCTTCGCCGTCACACATGCAGATTGTGTGACAGATGCGCTGACGTATTCCCGCTTCAATGCTCTTCTCCTTACTGACTTGTACGGGCTGTTGGTATTACCCTTGCGTGCCACTGTGCTGACATTGCTTTCCTCCGCATCCCATTGATTCAGTGGACCTGAGTGATGGATGGGTTTAATAAAGTAAGGTACAACCCAACTCCGCCAAAATAAGTTAAAAACAGAGAAGGATTTATTACCAACATTTACATTTTTAGGGGAGTACATAGGCTCTAAGCTGGGAATCACTGTTTCCATATACACTATGTTGCCAAAAGTATTTGTCCACCCATCCAAATGGTCAATCAATCAATCAATCAATCAATCAATGTTTATTTATATAGCTCTAAATCACAAGTGTCTCAAAGGGCTGCACAAGCCACAACGACATCCGCGGTACAGAGCCCACATACGGGCAAGGAAAACTCACCCCAGTGGGACGTCAATGTGAATAACTATGAGAAACCTTGGAGAGGACCGCATATGTGGGTAACCCCCCCCCTCTAGGGGAGACCGAAAGCAATGGATGTTGAGTGGGTCTGACATAATATTGTGAAAGTCCAGTCCATAGTGGATCTAACACAATAGTGAGAGTCCAGTCCATAGTGGGGCCAGCAGGAAACCATCCCAAGCGGAGACGGGTCAGCAGCGCAGAGATGTCCCCAACCGATGCACAGGCGAGCGGTCCATCCCGGGTCCCAGCCAGCACTTCATCCATGGCCACCGGACCTGTGTGTCTCCCCCTCCACAAGCGAGAGTGGGGCAGAAGAGAAAAGAAAAGAAACGGCAAATCAACTGGTCTAAAAAGGGGGTCTATTTAAAGGCTAGAGTATACCAATGAGTTTTAAGATGGGACTTAAATGCTTCTACTGAGGTAGCATCTCTAACTGTTACCGGGAGGGCATTCCAGAGTACTGGAGCCCGAATAGAAACGCTCTATAGCCTGCAGACTTTTTTGGGGCTCTGGGAATCACTAATAAGCCGGAGTTCTTTGAACGCAGATTTCTTGCCGGGACACATGGTACAATACAATCGGCAAGATAGGCAGGAGCTTGACCGTGTAGTATTTTATACGTAAGTAGTAAAACCTTAAAGTTGCATCTTAAGTGCACAGGAAGCCAGTGCAGGTAAACCAGTTAAGGCGTAATCTGATCAAACTTTCTTGTTCTTGTCAAAAGTCTAGCAGCCGCATTTTGTACCAACTGTAATCTTTTAATGCTAGACATAGGGAGACCCGAAAATAATACATTACAGTAATCGAGACGAGACGTAACGAACGCATAAATAATGATCTCAACGTCGCTAGTGGACAAAATGGAACACATTTTAGCGATATTACGGAGATGAAAGAAGGCCGTTTTAGTAACACTCTTAATGTGTGACTCAAATGAGAGAGTTGGGTCGAAGATAATACCCAGATTCTTTACCGAGTCTCCTTGTTTAATTGTTTGGTTGTCAAATGTTAAGGTGGTATTATTAAATAGATGTTGGTGTCTAGCAGGACCGATAATCAGCATTTCCGTTTTCTTGGCGTTGAGTTGCAAAAAGTTAGCGGACATCCATTGTTTAATTTCATTAAGACATCTTATGATCATAATCAGGTGTCCTAATCACTTGGCACAGGTGTATAAAATCAAGCACGTAGGCATGGCGACTGTTTCTACAAACATTAGTGAAAGAATGGGCCGCTCTCAGGAGCTCAGTGATTTCCAGCGTGGAACTGTCATAGGATGCCACCTGTGCAACAAATCCAGTCGTGAAATGTCCTCGCTCCAAAATATTCCAAAGTCAACTGTCGGCTTTATTATAAGAAAATGGAAGAGTTCGGGAACAACAGCAACTCAGCCACGAAGTGGTAAGCCACGTAAACTGACAGTGTGGGGTCAGCGGACGCTGAAGCGCATAGTGCAAAGAGGTCTTCCAACATGACTGTGCACCAGTGCACAAAGCAAGATCCATAAAGACATGGATGACAGAGTCTGGTGTGGATAAACTTGACTGGCCTGCGCAGAGTCCTGACCTGAACCCGATAGAACACCTTTGGGATGAATTAGAACGGAGACTGAGAGCCAGGCCTTCTCGACCAACATCAGTGTGACCTCACCAATTTTGGAAGAATGGTCGAACATTCACACTCACATTCACACTCACTTTCACACCCTAGGGCCAATTTAGTGTTACCAATCAACGTATCCCCAGGTGCATGTCTTTGGAGGTGGGAGGAAGCCGGAGTACCCGGAGGGAACCCACGCAGTCACGGAGAGAACATGCAAATGCCACACAGAAAGATCCCGAGGCCGGGATTGAACTCACGACTACTCAGGACCTTCGTCCAGGGTGTACCCCGCCTTCGGCCCGATTGTAGCTGAGATAGGCTCCAGCGCCCCCGCGACCCCGAAGGGAATAAGCGGTAGAAAATGGATGGATGGATGGGTCGAAAATTCCTATAAAAGCACTCCGCAACCTTGTGGACAGCCTTCCCAGAAGAGTTGAAGCTGTAATAGCTGCAAAAGGTGGACCGACATCATATTGAACCCTATGGGTTAGGAATGGGATGGCACTTCAAGTTTCTATGTGAGTCAAGGCAGGTGGCCAAATATTTTTGGCTATATGGTGTACTTTCAAATGGGTTGGTCTCGATATATATACCGCCACATACTTATTCAACACAAAAGACTACTCAATCACCGCCTTTAAGTGCTCTCTGTCACTCCATTCTACCATGTTTAACAGTTCATCCCTTTTCACTTACCATCTCACAGAATTTACCCTTCAGTGACTCACGTCTTCTCTGTCATAGTCGCCCTCCTGAGAGCTTTTCACAAGTGCTCATCATCACTTGGCCATCAAGGCCTTTTTAGCTATAGAAGCCGCACTTTTTTGTGTGTGACCTCTCCTCCTTTGTCACACCAGTACTATGGCGCTTAGTGCTGCTTGGCGGCGGGGGTTTGTCCATGCGAGGCTAAATTACTACTCTCCCTGGCAAGGACAGTGTGCATGGTTTAATTTCAGCTCTGGAAGAATGTTGTGCTTCGTTGATAACACAGGCCTGTTTGCCAGTGATTGGACTAATTAATAGGCTCACGGATGATCCGCTGCCGCGGTACTGAGTCACAATGGTGGAGAATGGAGAAAAAAAGAAAGAGTGACACAAACTGCCTTGATCTGTGTACTTAAAGCCCCCATTAAAGGGTAGACCCTCTCAGTGTTATCGTCTCTAGTTTGACAACTGACTAAATAATTATTACTGCTCAGCTCTACTGTAAAGCTATTTACACCATAGATGCTGGTATTTCATGAGCGTGCAACTCAGCTCGTTGATGTAGTCTTGTATGGGTCATTGCTTGTGGACTTTATCTCCAAAATGTGTGAATGGAAACAAATGAACGACATACGTACATAAGGAATAGCTTTAAAGATTGAACTAGGAATGTACGGTATACCGGTACGAGGACTGGGCAATATGGACGAAAAAGTATATCTCGATATATTTTTACTCAAACTCGATATTCGATATATATATTGATGATCTGGTGAATATATTTATATAAAGATATTCATTTTTGAGCGAGATTTACTGAAATTGAAGTGAATGACAACTGTTCTGCTAAATACTACTCAAATCTCATCCGCCTCAACAAAAACGATCCTAAATTTCTGTTTAGTACAGTAGCATCGCTAACCCAACAAGGGACTCCTCCCAGTAGCTCCACCCACTCGGCAGATGATTTTATGAATTTCTTTAATAAGAAAATTGAACTCATTAGAAAGGAGATTAAAGACAACGCATCCCAGCTACAACTGGGCTCTATTAACACAAATACGACTGTATATACGACGGACACTGCTCTCCAAAATAGTCTCTCTATTTTTGATGAAATAACATTAGAGGAATTATTACAGCGTGTAAGTGGGATAAAACAAACAACATGTTTACTTGACCCACTTCCTGGGAAACTTATCAAGGAACTGTTTGTATTATTAGGTCCATCAGTGTTAAATATTATAAACTTATCACTTTCCTCCGGCACTGTTCCCCTAGCATTCAAAAAAGCGGTTATTCATCCTCTGCTCAAAAGACCTAACCTCGATCCTGACCTCATGGTAAACTACCGACCGGTCTCCCACCTTCCGTTTATTTCCAAAATTCTCGAAAAAACTGTTGCACAGCAGCTAAATGAACACTTAGTGACTAACAATCTCTGTGAACCTTTTCAATCCGGTTTCAGGGCAAATCACTCTACGGAGACAGCCCTCGCAAAAATGACTAATGATCTATTGCTAACGATGGATTCTGATGCGTCATCTATGTTGCTGCTTCTTGATCTTAGCGCCGCTTTCGATACCGTCGATCATAATATTTTATTAGAGCGTATCAAAACACGTATTGGTATGTCAGACTTAGCCTTGTCTTGGTTTAACTCTTATCTTACTGACAGGATGCAGTGCGTCTCCCATAACAATGTGACCTCGGACTATGTCAAGGTAACGTGCGGAGTTCCCCAGGGTTCGGTTCTTGGCCCTGCACTCTTTAGTATTTACATGCTGCCGCTGGGTGACATCATACGCAAGTACGGTGTTAGCTTTCACTGTTATGCTGATGACACCCAACTCTACATGCCCCTAAAGCTGACCAACACGCCGGACTGTAGTCAGCTGGAGGCGTGTCTTAATGAAATTAAACAATGGATGTCCGCTAACTTTTTGCAACTCAACGCTAAGAAAACGGAAATGCTGATTATCGGTCCTGCTAGACACCAACATCTATTTAATAATACCACCTTAACATTTGACAACCAAACAATTAAACAAGGAGACTCGGTAAAGAATCTGGGTATTATCTTCGACCCAACTCTCTCGTTTGAGTCACACATTAAGAGTGTTACTAAAACGGCCTTCTTTCATCTCCGTAATATCGCTAAAATTCGTTCCATCTTGTCCACTAGCGATGCTGAGATCATTATTCATGCGTTCGTTACGTCTCGTCTCGATTACTGTAACGTATTATTTTCGGGCCTCCCTATGTCTAGCATTAAAAGATTACAGTTGGTACAAAATGCGGCTGCAAGGCTTTTGACAAAAACAAGAAAGTTTGATCGTATTACGCCTATACTGGCTCACTTGCACTGGCTTCCTGTGCACTTAAGATGCGACTTTAAGGTTTTACTACTTACGTATAAAATATTACACGGTTTAGCTCCAGCCTATCTCGCCGATTGTATTGTACCATATGTCCCGACAAGAAATCTGCGTTCAAAGAACTCCGGCTTATTAGTGATTCCCAGAGCCAAAAAAAAGTCTGCGGGCTATAGAGCGTTTTCTATTCGGGCTCCAGTACTCTGGAATGCCCTCCCGGTAACAGTTAGAGATGCTACCTCAGTAGAAGCATTTAAGTCCCATCTTAAAACTCATTTGTATAATCTAGCCTTTAAATAGACCCCCCCTTTTTTAGACCAGTTGATCTGCCGTTTCTTTTCTTCTCTCCTCTTCTCCCCTGTCCCTTGCGAGGGGGAGTTGCATAGGTCCGGTGGCCATGGATGAAGTGCTGGCTGTCCAGAGCCGGGACCCCGGGTGGACCACTAGCCTGTGCATCGGTTGGGGACATCTCTGCGCTGCTGACCCGTCTCCGCTCGGGATGGTTTCCTGTTGGCCCCGCTGTGGACTGGACTCCCGCTGATGTGTTGGATCCACTGTGGACTGGACTTTCACAATGTTATGTCAGACCCACTCGACATCCGTTGCTTTCGGTCTCCCCTAGAGGGGGGGGGTTACCCACATATGCGGTCCTCTCCAAGGTTTCTCATAGTCATTCACCGACGTCCCACTGGGGTGAGTTTTTCCTTGCCCGTATGTGGGCTCTGTACCGAGGATGTCGTTGTGGCTTGTACAGCCCTTTGAGACACTTGTGATTTAGGGCTATATAAATAAACATTGATTGATTGATTGATTGATTCTGTAAACAGTCAGTGGCACTTCTATAAACCCAGTTAGTCAAGATGGGTATTAACTAGAGATGTCCGATAATATCGGCAGGCCGATATTATCGGCCGATAAATGCTTTAAAATGTAATGTCGGAAATTATCGGTATCGTTTTTTTATTATCGGTATCGTTTTCTTTCTTTTTTTTTTCTTTTTTTTTTTTTGTCCTGTCCAGCTTCTCAGGCAAATCATATAGTTGATGTAGATGCCCATATCGGCTGTTCAGATTTACTTTACAAAAGAGAAGTGTAGGATACTTCTCTTGTTGCCTTATTTGTATTTGACTTTATTAAATGTATTTATATTATCGTTTGGTGCAGCCGGGCCGGAGCAGGAGGGGATAGAAAGAGAAAAAAAGGAAGACAGAGGGGGGAATTGTGGGGACAAGAGGGGGATTAGACAGAGAGAACAGCAAACACAACAACAACAACAATAGAGCAACATCAGCAAATACGACATGTACAAATATGATGGTAAAAGTAATAGCAAATAAGCAGTTAGCGAAAATAAAAAATAATACAGAAATGACAATGAGCATTATTACACTAAAAATGGAGCAATACAAATACCAATAGAAATAGCGCTATTGATAATGAACAATACCAGTACTTTACCTTTATTATCAACAATACAATTGTTCAAATGCAACAATACATATACGTAATGATAACTTGAGATACGAAAGAATGCAGAAAAATGGGGGGGGAAGAAAGAGAAGCAACCTACATTAACCTTGTAGATTGTTATAGTAACAATAGGTTAAGCTTTTTCAGAGTGCCATGTGTTATACCCAATTTACTCTAGGGCAACAACATTAATATATGTTTGATGAAACGTGATTATGTGCATGAGTGTATGTACGCATATGTACTTGTATATGTACAGTATGTGTATATGTATGTTTGTACAGTGAATGTATATGTACAGTATGTGTATACAGTATGTGTGTTTGTATTTAAAAAAAAAAATTAAATCTGTCAGGCTTGGACGAAGGAAGGGACTCAGATACAGAGATGGGATTCGAAATAAAGCTTTTATTTTGAAAACTCTTTAACCTCCAGAGCAGAGTATATTCAAAATACTATGAGTCACAAAAACAGACAGCGAAACAAGATTCCAAAAAGGGAAAACCGAAAAGCACTCCAAAAGGAGGAATTTAAAAATAAAGACAAATTATAATTATCTGCTATCAAAAACTTTAACAAAAAACGTTCCAACAGGAGGAAGAAAATAATGACTATAAAAATAACTCTTCTAATCTTATTCTAATAAATGTAAACAAAAAATCACTCAAAAACTTTGAGGAAGGAAGATCATTTGGAAAAAATCAACTCACCACCGCGGTTGAAAAAAGGCTAGATAACAAAAGTCGCTCTGAGGGAGGAGAAAAAGTTAACTCAAAATTACAGCGTGGGAATTTCTGGATACAAAGACGTAGACGTGGGACGAGGCAAGGCATGGACATGGACATGGACATGAACATGGAGGCTAGACAGGCACGAAAGCTCGAGACAATCTGGCACAGAACAAGGGGAGGCATGGTCTTATATGGAACATGAGGGTAATGGGAAACAGGTAGAAACAAGGATCAAGGATCAGGGATGACGTCAGACTGGTGACACAAGAGGAAGGACCTATGAGGAGTTGCTTTTCAAAATAAAACATGCAAATCACAAGACAGAAAAAACCAAGACAAGACGGTGTGACAAAATCAACATAAAAAACACTGTTATTAATATTCTGGTTCCTACATTATATATCAATATATATCAATACAGTCTGCAAGGGATACAGTCCGTATGCACACATGATTGTGCGTGCTGCTGGTCCACTAATACTAACCTTTAACAGTTAATTTTACTCATTTTCATTAATTACTAGTTTCTATGTAACTGTTTTTATATTGTTTTACTTTCTTTTTTATTCAAGAAAATGTTTTTAATTTATTTATCTTATTTTATTTGATTAATTTTTTTAAAAAGGACCTTATCTTCACCATACCTGGTTGTCCAAATTAGGCATAATTATGTGTTAATTCCACGACTGTATATATCAGTATCGGTTGATATCGGTATCGGTTGATATCAGTATCGGTAATTAAAGAGTTGGACAATATCGGAATATCGGATATCGGCAAAAAGCCATTATCGGACATCCCTAGTATTAACAGCACAGAAAATAAACTGATTAAGTAGCACATGATTACATAACATAAATAAAATACAAAAACAAAGAATGTATAAATAAAATAGAAACATATTCTTTCTACATAAAATAAATAACATGGCTGTGCAAATAATACAAAATGTATCAAACTCAGATAAAAAATACATTTGCAGGCAGGCACTTTTTAATTCCCAGTCGACGATGTAATGGACTGTCACACAGGTACGGCTCTGTGGTCCTACTAGACCAGGGGTCGGGAACCCGCGGCTCTAGAGCCGCATGCGGCTCTTTAGCGCCGCCCTAGTGGCTCTGGAGCTTTTTCAAAAATGTATGAAAAATGGAAAAAGATGAGGGGAAAAAAATATACTCTTTGTTTTAATATGGTTTCTGTAGGGGGACAAACATGACACAAACCTCCCTAATTGTTATAAAGCACACTGTTTATATTAAACATGCTTCACTGATTCGAGTATTTGGCGAGCGCCGTTTTGTCCTACTAATTTTGGCGGTCATTGAACTCACCGTAGTGTATAACTTTCTCCGACTTTTTAGGACGTGTTTTATGCCACTTCTTTTTCTGTCTCATTTTGTCCACCAAACTTTTAACCTTGTGCATGAATGCACGAAGGTGAGTTTTGTTGATGTTATTGACTTGTGTGGAGTGCTAATCGGGCATATTTGGTCACTGCATGACTGCAAGCTAATCGATGCTAACATGCTATTTAGGCTAGCTATATGTACATATTGCATCATTATGCCTCATTTGTAGGTATATTTGAGCTCATTTAGTTTCCTTTAAGTCCTCTTAATTAAATTTATATCTCATGACACACTATATGTATGTAATATGGCTTTTAATTTTTTTGCGGCTCCAGACAGATTTGTTTTTGTATTTTTGGTCCGATATGGCTCCTTCAACATTTTGGGCTGCCGACCCCTGTACTAGACCACACGTCTGTGGTCAGCGCCAAGTAAGTGACTTGACTTAATGGTGCGACTATGATCTTGTTGTTTGTTTCAAAATGATTAAACTATTCAATGTCAAAATATAAAGAGTAGAAATAATGAACACAATGTCAGCTACTGTCTTGTTGTAAAACACCAATGAAAATGAAATGGAGCATTTGGACAGGGTATACTGTAGCAAAAGTCATCACATGTCCACAATCGTATGTGTTCTTAAATGTGTATTCCACGTCTTCCATGTCGAGAGCGGTTTTGAGTTGGGCTTGCGTGGTAAACAACTCAAATGTTGGCCATTGTTTTATCCAAATGCATACATTTGTCCAAATGTGGCCAGGTAGATGCATTGTGGGTTTCCTGGACGTGGTCTACATCGCTAAAAGAAAAATCTAAGGTAGAGAATCTGTCACGTTCGGGGCGCATGGTGCTGCGGGATTTTTGTTCTCCCAAGATGCAAAGGACGAAAACCGGACAGGACTTGCAGGTAACGACATGATTTAATTATCAAATAAGACAAAACTGGTACAAAACAGAAAACAACCCGACAGTACGAGGTGCCGAGCGCACCGGAAGCTAAGGCTAACACTTAGCACAGATTGTATCTACTAGCAGGAGTTTAGGAAACGAGAACAAACCTACGTGGCAGTCGCGGGATGCAAAACAAAGAAGCCAGAACGACTGACTGAGAAGGCAGGCTTTAAATAATAATGTCAATGATGACCAACAGGTGCGTGTCGGGAACCCCAGCGGCAGGTGAACGTAATTAGTTACTATGGTAACCAAACTCAGAGGTGCTTAAACAGATACTAAGAAGGAGTCCAAGACTAGCAGAAAAACATAAATGACTAGAAAACATAAACAGAAATATGATCCGGGCAGCAGGACATAACAGAATCTCTCTGCCATCTTCCATTAGTTTTTTTAATATATAAATCGCCCGCTTGAAAATTCTCTCTTCTCTTCTACAACTCGACTACAAACATCGTCATTTGGGATGTCTGTCCATGACCCGCCCTAGCTTGCCTCTGATTGGCCTAATCTCAACCAATTGTGACTCATCATAGTAGGGGAGCGGTGGAGAAGAAGGAACACAACAAATCAATCAATCAATCAATGTTTATTTATATAGCCCTAAATCACAAGTGTCTCAAAGGGCTGTACAAGCCACAACGACATCCTCGGTACAGAGCCCACATACGGGCAAGGAAAAACTCACCCCAGTGGGACGTCGGTGAATGACTATGAGAAACCTTGGAGAGGACCGCATATGTGGGTAACCCCCCCTCCCCCCCCCCTCTAGGGGAGACCGAAAGCAACGGATGTCGAGTGGGTCTGACATAACATTGTGAAAGTCCAGTCCACAGTGGATCCAACACATCAGCGGGAGTCCAGTCCACAGCCGAGCGGAGACGGGTCAGCAGCGCAGAGATGTCCCCAACCGATGCACAGGCGAGCGGTCCACCCCGGGTCCCGACTCTGGACAGCCGGCACTTCATCCATGGCCACCGGACCTGTGTGTCTCCCCCTCCACAAGCGAGAGGGGGGCAGAAGAGAAAAGAAAAGAAACGGCAAATCAACTGGTCTAAAAAGGGGGTCTATTTAAAGGCTAGATTATACAAATGAGTTTTAAGATGGGACTTAAATGCTTCTACTGAGGTAGCATCTCCAACTGTTACCGGGAGGGCATTCCAGAGTACTGGAGCCCGAATAGAAAACGCTCTATAGCCCGCAGACTTTTTTTTGGCTCTGGGAATCACTAATAAGCCGGAGTTCTTTGAACGCAGGTTTCTTGCCGGGACATATGGTACAATACAATCGGCGAGATAGGCTGGAGCTAAACCGTGTAGTATTTTATACGTAAGTAGTAAAACCTTAAAGTCGCATCTTAAGTGCACAGGAAGCCAGTGCAGGTGAGCCAGTATAGGCGTAATATGATCAAACTTTCTTGTTTTTGTCAAAAGCCTTGCAGCCGCATTTTGTACCAACTGTAATCTTTTAATGCTAGACATAGGGAGGCCCGAAAATAATACGTTACAGTAATCAAGACGAGACGTAACGAACACATGAATAATGATCTCAGCGTCGCTAGTGGACAAGATGGAACGAATTTTAGCGATATTACGGAGATGAAAGAAGGCCGTTTTAGTAACACTCTTAATGTGTGACTCAAACGAGAGAGTTGGGTCGAAGATAATACCCAGATTCTTTACCGAGTCTCCTTGTTTAATTGTTTGGTTGTCAAATGTTAAGGTGGTATTATTAAATAGATGCTGGTGTCTAGCAGGACCGATAATCAGCATTTCCGTTTTCTTAGCGTTGAGTTGCAAAAAGTTAGCGGACATCCATTGTTTAATTTCATTAAGACACGCCTCCAGCTGACTACAATCCGGCGTGTTGGTCAGCTTTAGGGGCATGTAGAGTTGGGTGTGATCAGCATAACAGTGAAAGCTAACACCGTACTTGCGTATGATGTCACCCAGCGGCAGCATGTAAATACTAAAGAGTGCAGGGCCAAGAACCGAACCCTGGGGAACTCCGCACGTTACCTTGACATAGTCCGAGGTCACATTGTTATGGGAGACGCACTGCATCCTGTCAGTAAGATAAGAGTTAAACCAAGACAAGGCTAAGTCTGACATACCAATACGTGTTTTGATACGCTCTAATAAAATATTATGATCGACGGTATCGAAAGCGGCGCTAAGATCAAGAAGCAGCAACATAGATGACGCATCAGAATCCATCGTTAGCAATAGATCATTAGTCATTTTTGCGAGGGCTGTCTCCGTAGAGTGATTTGCCCTGAAACCGGATTGAAAAGGTTCACAGAGAATGTTAGTCACTAAGTGTTCATTAAATCATCAAATAAGCGGCGTTTGGTCATTTTAACGTGAAATAAATTATATCGATGTTACGATATTTTTTATATTCATATCTTGTTTAAAAAAATATTGATATATCTTACAAAATCGATATATCACCCAGCCCTAAGCGGTACTAATAAAGCACCGCGGTAAAAACTAATTAAAATAGGTATTACACCACCTTTGAAAAACGTATCGGCGTGCCGTGGTGACATAGCTGGTAATATGAGCCGAGGCGCATGTAAGTCAACACACACACACAGAGCACTTACAAGCGGAACCAGTGTGGAGACAATAGAAGGAGAATGGAGGTATTTTGGCTTCAAAACTAGCGATAGAGGTGAAGTTATACATGTTGTGTGGCAAAATGTACGATATAAATGATGTAAATTTGATGTAGTTTTTAATGCTATCATTTAGAGATGTCCGATAATGGCTTTTTTGCCGATACCCGATATTGTCCAACTCTTAATTACTGATTCCGATACCGATACATACAGTCGTGGAATTAACACATTGTTATGCCCAATTTTGTTGTGATGCCCCGCTGGATGCATTAAACAATGTAACAAGGTTTTCCAAAATAAATCAACTCAAGTTATGGAAAAAAATGCCAACATGGCACTGCCATATTTATTATTGAAGTCACAAAGTGCATTATTTTTTTTAACATGCCTCAAAACAGCAGCTTGGAATTTGTGACATGCATGAGGAGGTTGAGGTGGGCGGGGTTGAGGTGGGGGAGGGGGGGGGGGAGTAGGGCGTAGTGGGGGGTGTATATTGTAGCGTCCCGAAAGAGTTAGTGCTGCAAGGGGTTCTGGGTATTTGTTCTGTTGTGTTTATGTTGTGTTACGGTGCGGAAGTTCTCCCGAAATGTGTTTGTCATTCTTGTTTGGTGTGGGTTCACAGTGTGGCGCATATTTGTAACAGTGTTAAAGTTGTTTATACGGCTACCCTCAGTGTTACCTGTATGGCTGTTGACCAAGGATGCCTTGCATTCACTTGTGTGTGTGTGAAAAGCCGTAGATATTATGTAACTGGGCCGACACACAAAGGCAGTGCCTTTAAGGTTTATTGGCGCTCTGTACTTCTCCCTACGTCCGTGTACACAGCGGCGATTTAAAAAGTCATAAATTTTACTTTTTGAAACCGATACCGATAATTTTGAAACCGATACCGATAATTTACGATATTACATTTTAAAGCATTTATCGGCCGTTAATAACGGACATCCCTACTATCGTTATATCGTGATAATGCATGTTGACGCTCGCAAAAATTGACTGTGACAGTGAAAAAAACCCAAAGAGACACAATGGAAAAATATTTAACAAGGATGAAAAGAAAGGCGGTGACAGATGGAGAGAATAAAACATAAGAAAGTAGCCCGGAAGCTAAGATGAGGAAATATGATGAAGTGTATGTAGAGCTTGGCTTCATTATGACTATGGTGGTAGACGAGGAAAGGCTGGTGTGTTGTTTTCTTCAATACTAATAAGGATGCAATGTTTTGCAGAGGTGTACTTATAACAATTTTATAGACAAATGATACTATTTATAGTGTGGAGGTGGGGCTGGAGGACATGAAATATTGTCTTCTTCTGAGAATAGGCGTGACAGAAAATAATTGAGAATGATCGCAGTACACCAATTAAAATGTTCAAGTCAAATCAAACACAATCGCACAATAAATCAAGCATTTAGCACATTATGGACTTACCCTTGCTTGGATGGCAACATATGTTGCTCCAAAACCTGTATGTACCTTTCAGCATTAATGGCGCCTTCACAGATGTGTAAGTTACCCATGTCTTGGGCACTAATACACCCCCATACCATCACAGATGCTGGCTTTTCAACTTTGCGCCTATAACAATCCGGATGGTTCTTTTCCTCTTTGGTCCGGAGGACACGACGTCCACAGTTTCCAAAAACAATTTGAAATGTGGACTCGTCAGACCACAGAGCACTTTTCCACTTTGTATCAGTCCATCTTAGATGAGCTCAGGCCCAGCGAAGCCGACGGCGTTTCTGGGTGTTGTTGATAAACGGTTTTCGCCTTGCATAGGAGAGTTTTAACTTGCACTTACAGATGTAGCGACCAACTGTAGTTACTGACAGTGGGTTTCTTGAGCCCATGTGGTGATATCCTTTACACACTGATGTCGCTTGTTGATGCAGTACAGCCTGAGGGATGGAAGGTCACGGGCTTAGCTGCTTACGTGCAGTGATTTCTCCAGATTCTCTGAACCCTTTGATGATATTACGGACCGTAGATGGTGAAATCCCTAAATTCCTTGCAATAGCTGGTTGAGAAAGGTTTTTTTAAACTGCTCAACAATTTGCTCACGCATTTGTTGACAAAGTGGTGACGCTCGCAACATCCTTGATTGTGAATGACTGAGCATTTCATGGAATCTACTTTTATACCTAATCATGGCACCCACCTGTTCCCAATTTGCCTGTTCACCTGTGGGATGTTCCAAATAAGTGTTTGATGAGCATTCCTCAACTTTATCAGTATTTATTGCCACCTTTCCCAACTTCTTTGTCACATCAAATTCTAAAGTTAATGATTATTTGCAAAAAAAAAAAGTTTATCAGTTTGAACATCAAATATGTTGTCTTTGTAGCATATTCAACTGAATATGGGTTGAAAATGATTTGCAAATCATTGTATTCCGTTTATATTTACATCTAACACAATTTCCCAACTCATATGGAAACGGGGTTTGTACATCAATAGGTAGTCCAAAACAAATTCTCCCCAAGAGGGCCTTTTTTAATTTCACTCACGCACACAGTGACCTGGAGAGATGCAGCTGTGTCACAGAGATGTGTTTGTGATAAAGGGTCGCAAAGGTTTGGCCAAGTTCGAAAACAACACAGTTATGATTTGTATTGCACAGTTAATGACAACATGAACAGGTATTGGACAAGATGGGTCTGTCTTATATATGTTTATGGTTATGGTACATCACATATTTCCAGTTTTTCATTATAACATATAGTTTCTTGTTTTTGTTTCATATTCAGGAACATTTGGTGTGTGTTGTCCCCCCACCCCAAAAAAAACCAAAACCTAAGGCAAGTACATGTGGTTATTCTTTGATGCTCAATAAACTGAGCTTGAGTGCGATACACTTGGGTCTGGTGTGATGTGCTTGCAATTGAAAGTTCTGAATTGTAAAACTTTTGAGATACTGCAGTGGCGGGCCGTGCGTTTCCCACCTAGGCCTTCAGTGATGTCCGACATTAATGATTACCTCTCAAAATACGATAATGTATGTCACCACATGACCATTGCTGGAGAAATACTATACAGAAACATATTTACGGACCACTGAACATTGAATCACCTCAACAGTGTACAAAACAAGTTATTTTCTGGCGCATTTTAAAATCAATAAACCCGCATCAGCAATTAAAACATATTGTGGAGGGAGGTGTGGCCAGTGCGCTTGCAGGAGCAAAGGTCACCGCCTCTGTCTATGGTGCTGAGGACGAGCACCATCAGATAGGGGCGGGGCATGTACTGACGGCGAGACACAGCTGGCAGGTGATTAGATTTCACAGGTGGTACGTGTTAATCTAATCACCTGTTGTCTTTAACAGTAAGCGGCCGGGAGCAGGAGGAGGGGAGGCATGACACAGAGGAGGTGTCAGGTTCAAACACTGATGACATCTATTGAACAAGACAAAAGGCAAGGAATCAAACAGACACAGAATTAAATTTGGACTCAATATTGAGGAGAGACATGGCCACTGTACTCTCTGCACAGTCTTGCACCACGCTCTGACGAAGAAGGTTTCTGTCTCCTCTTTTATTTAGATGTTCAATGTTTACGCAACAAAATCTGTCTCAACAATAATGGGGAGTATGTAAACAGTCATTGTTTTCGGTCACATTGAAGACAAAAGAAGAAGATCCCTCCGGCTTGGGCTTGTCCTGGATTCAGCTTGATCAGGTTTTCGAGGACAATGGAGGACCCCTCCCGTCTCATTCCACCGTACACAGCGGAATCTTCCAAGCGTTTGGCTTGGTGCAACGAAGACAGCTTCTTTTCTGTTCATTGAGAACTCAGAACGGAAAGTTTTTTGATAATTTAAATACAATTTTTCTGACAGGAGGACTGAAATGTCGAGAGTCATGGGAATATATTGTGGAAAAATAAAACCTTTGTCAAACCAGAACAACGGTCTCCAGCTGACGTGTGTGATCCACCAAACCTGCTAGGAGGAAACTTCCACACATATCTTATGTGGTACTGTCAAAATTAAAATTGCAAAAAACATATTAAACACTTTCTAGAAGGCCTTACTGACAACAACTCGTGATCTGATTGGCTATCGCAACTGTCTATCAACTGTATGTGCCCGTTCACTTAAAGTACATAGACTTCTGCATTGTTGATTCTGAAGGCCCGGGCAGAATTTCGTACAGCATGGCAACATAAGCTAGCTGAATTCTGATTGGATAAAAACCCTCAACTAAAAACAACAGCACTGGAAGGAGCATAATATGACATGAAGAGAATATGAATACTTTTAAATATTTAGGGAAAGTAAATAAAAAAAATACATTTATCTTTAATTATGATCATGATTTCTGGTTATGTTAGGCCAGCAGAGAAGGCCTTGCTGGCCCTGACGGCACACCACTGAGATACTGTAATTTTGACGTAGGAAAGTCATTAAAGACCAGTTCACATTTCTGGGATAACAGTACAGTACTTCCCTGTTTATAACCGGTTGGGCATTTAAAATCTTGCACATTTGTGTATGTATTTGGGGACGGCGTGGCGAAGTTGGGAGAGTGGCCGTGCCAGCAATCTGAGGGTTGCTGGTTCAATCCCCACCTTCTACCATCCTAGTCACGTCCGTTGTGTCCTTGAGCAAGACACTTCACCCTTGCTTCTGATGGGCCTGGTTAGCGCCGTGCATGGCAGCTCCCGCCATCAGTGTGTGAATGTGTGAATGTGTGTGTGTGAATGGGTGAATGTGGAAAATAGTGTCAAAGCGCTTTGAGTTCCTTAAAAAGGTAGACAAGTGCTATACAAGTACGACCCATTTACCATTTATTTATTTTGCTTCTAATTTTAAATAAAATATTTCTATGGTAATTAAAATTGAATGTGTTTTGATGGCCGGAGAAGATGAGTGATGCAGCTGTAAATCCAGCAAAGGTGTGCTGTCTCACAAGTCATTTCATTTAACATTTTCCATCAGGAAGTGTAGTGGATTGTCCGAAGCTTAAACAGCAACAAAAGTGAGTTTAGTACAAAAAGTTTATTTACCCTTAGTTAAAAGTGCAAGTTGGATTGAGCTGTCCCTGCAGACAAACAAAACGTCCTCCGGAGGACACACAACAAAAGCAATCTCTCTAGAGTCCTGGTCTCCTGACCATTTTATCTGTTTCTTCGTGCATCAATCTGTTTTCCTCGTGCGTCACGGTCTTGTGGTTTTCAACATGTTTGTTTTGCAACATCCTTGAATCCCTTAATCATACTTAGACAATCAAAACATTTTGTAGACAGGTTGGCACGACTTCATATTCAACTTTGTCCTACATCTGGTCTATTCAATGGTATAGAATAGAAGAGAAATGAAATGAGCAGACATTCTTAATAGACAGGAAATATAGTTCAAAGGTCAGAAATTCTACTACAGAAGCTACTTCGACATGGTGTGACTTTGGCTATTTTCACACTGCTGGGTATGAAGCACAATTTACATTTTTCGTTAGATCTAATCATTTCATGTAGCCATTCACATTACAAAAAAAATCACATGTCTTATATGTGGGGCGGTATAGCTCGGTTGGTAGAGTGGCCGTGCCAGCAACTTAAGGGTTCCAGGTTCGATCCCCGCTTCCGCCATCCTAGTCACTGCCGTTGTGTCCTTGGGCAAGACACTTTACCCACCTGCTCCCAGTGCCATCCACACTGGTTTAAATGTAACTTAGATATTGGGTTTCACTATGTAAAAGCGCTTTGAGTCACTAGAGAAAAGCGCTATATAAATATAATTCACTTCACTTCACTTTACTTATATAAACGGAATGAGTCTGTGACTTGACCACATTCACGCAAAACATGATTCCACTCGAACTGCAGTGTGTACACGGTAGAAAACATGACCCACGTTCGTGTACAGAACAGGTTATTTTCTGGCGCATTTTAAAATCAATAAACCCACATCAGCAATTAAAACATATTGTGGAGGGAGGTGTGGCACGTTTGTGGAATTTTGAAGGATTTCGTTCACCAACATTTTTTCAAAGCTGGAGTACTTGAATCTTGTGTCACCAGGCAGAATTCAAACTGTAAATCGTGTGGTCGGATCTGGAGGGGTTGACCGCCACGAATACAAATGATTTTGTCTTCCGGGGTTTTATTTACTAAAATACCTGATTTAGCACTGACAGCAGGCAGACGTACAATCTTTACGATACACTGTATGATGCTAATATGTTTTTGTGTTTTTAGTTAAAGAATATAACTTAGGTACCCAAGCTTTAAAGGCCTACTGAAACCCACTACTACCGACCACGCAGTCTGATAGTTTATATATCAATGATGAAAACTTAACATTGCAACACATGCCAATACGGCCGGGTTAACTTATAAAGTGCAATTATACATTTCCCGGCAAACTTCCGGCTGAAAACGTTTTGATATGATGACGTTTGCACGTGACGTCAACGGTTGAAGCGGAAGTATTCGGAGCACATTGAATCCAATACAAAAAGCTCTGTTTTCATCTCAAAATTCCACAGTATTCTGGACATCTGTGTTGGTGAATCTTTTGCAATTTGTTTAATGAACAATGGAGACTGCAAAGAAGAAAGTTGTAGGTGGGATCGGTGTATTAGCGGCGGACTACAGCAACACAACCAGGAGGACTTTGAGGATAGCAGACGCGCTAGCCGAACGACCTCACCTTGACTTCCTCCGTCTCCGGGCCGCCAACCGCATCGGTGATCGGGTGAAGTCCTTCGCCGTACAGTCGATCGCTGGAACGCAGGTGAGCACGGGTGTTGATGAGCAGATGAGAGCTGGCGTAGGTGCAGAGTTAATGTTTTTAGCATAGCTCTGTCGAGGGTCCGTAGCTAAGTTACCTTCAATGGCGTCGTTAGCAACAGCATTGCTAAGCTTCGCCAAGCTGGAAAGCATTAACCGTGTAGTTACATGTCCAGAGTTTGGTAGTATTGTTGATCTTCTATCTATCCTTCCAGTCAGGGACTTATTTGTTTTGTTTCTATATGCAGTAAAGCCCGATGCTATCACGTTAACTCAGTAGCTAAAGTGCTTCACCGATGTATTGTCGTGGAGATAAAAGTCACTGTGAATGTCCATTTCGCGTTCTCGACTCTCATTTTCAAGAGGATATAGTATCCGAGGTGGTTTAAAATACAAATCCGTGATCCACAATAGAAAAAGGAGAGAGTGTGGAATCCATTGAGCCCTTGTACCTAAGTTACGGTCAGAGCGAAAAAAGATACGTTCTGCACTGCACGCTAGTCCTTCACTTTTACGTTACTCATCCACAAATCTTTCATCCTCGCTCAAATTAATGGGGTAATCGTCGCTTTCTCGGTCCGAATCTCTCTCGCTGCTGGTGTAAACAATAGGAAAATGTTAACAGTCCTTCCTCTGGTGTCGTCAGGCTACTTCCGGTAGGGGCAAGGCTTTTTTTTTATCAGAGACCAAAAGTTGCGAACTTTATCGTCGTTGTTCTATACTAAATCCTTTCAGCAAAAATATGGCAATATCGCAAAATGATCAAGTATGACACATAGAATGGATCTACTATCCCCGTTTAAATAAAAAAAAATAATTTCAATAGGCTTTTAACCAAATTATTTCCTGTAGGAAATTAAATAGCAATAAGTAACAATTATGTTTGCTTTTGCAGCTTGGTGTGGGTGAAGAGTCACAGACAGAAGTTAAAGGCCTACTGAAATGAATTTTTTTTATTTAAACGGGAATAGCAGATCCATTCTATGTGTCATACTTGATCATTTTGCGATATTGCCATATTTTTGCTGAAAGGATTTAGTATAGAACAACGTCGATAAAGTTCGCAACTTTTGGTCTCTGATAAAAAAAAACCTTGCCCCTACCGGAAGTAGCGTGACGTTGTCAGTTGTTCACTCCCTCATATTTTCCTATTGTTTTCAACGCAGCTAGAGCTATTCGGACCATTACCCCATTAATTTGAGCGAGGATGAAAGATTCGTGGACGAGGAACGTTAGAGTGACGGACTAAAATGCAGTGAAATACATATTTTTTTTCGCTCTGACCGTAACTTAGGTACAAGCTGGCTCATTGGATTCCACACTCTCTCCTTTTTCTATTGTGGATCATGGATTTGTATTTTAAACCACCTCGGATACTATATCTTCTTGAAAATGAGAGTCGAGAACGCGAAATGGACATTCAGTGCCTTTTATCTCCACGACAATACATCGGCGAAACGCTTTAGCTACGAGCTAACGTGATAGCATCGTGCTTTAACTGCATATAGAAAAAAAAAAATAAACCCCTGACTGGAAGGATAGATAGAAAATCAACAATACTATTAAACCGTGGACATGTAAATACACGGTTAATGCTTTCCAGGCTGGCGAAGGTTAACAATGCTGTGCTAACGACGCCATTGAAGCCTACTTAGCAACCGGACCGCACAGAGCTATGCTAAAAACATTAGCTCTCCACCTACGCCAGCCAGCCTTCATCTGCTCATCAACACCCGTGCTCACCTGCGTTCCAGCGATCGGCGGAAGGACGAAGGACTTCACCCGATGCATTTGGCGGCCCGGAGACGTAGGAAGTCAAGGTGAGGTCGCCGGCTAGCGCGTCTGCTCTCCAACAAAGTCCTCCTGGTTGTGTTGCTGTAGTCCGCTGCTAATACACCGATCCCACCTACAACTTTCTTCTTTGCAGCCTTCATTGTTCATTAAACAAATTGCAAAAGATGTCCAGAATACTGTGGAATTATGAAATGAAAACAGAGCTTTTTGTATAGGATTCTACGGGGTACCATAACTTCCGTTTAACTGACTACGTCACGCGCATACGTCATCATACCGCGACGTTTCAGACGGATATTTCCAGGGAAATTTTAAATGTCACTTTATAAGTTAACCCGGCCGTATTGGCATGTGTTGCAATGTTAAGATTTCATCATTGATATATAAACTATCAGACTGCGTGGTCGGTAGTAGTGGGTTTCAGTAAGCCTTTAAGAGACATCAGAGACTACAGTTGCATTGAAAAAATATCGGAAAGATAACCTGCATAGCCATGTTGTATAACTGCACATTTTTTCAGCAAAATAATGAATAACATATGACTATTATTGTTTCTTAGTGTGTAAAACTGAATTAAAAATATACTTCATAACTGTGATAGGCATATTATCTATATATCGAACATAATGTAATAAGCAACTTGAAATATATGATGTATCATATTGTAACTGTATGCATGTTTGAAATAAACTAAAACACAAGCTTTTCATTAGTTGCATTTTTTTTGCCATTCCCTTTATAATGAAATGGATATTTGCATGGCCCAGGAAATATGTGTTGATGGGAAGGTCAGGCTGGAGCAATTCTTCTTTTGTCAGATGAAAGTGCAAGCTGGTGAGTGTTACACTCTCCCGCCAAATAGCTAGTTTTCTACAGACTAAATTCCCAGCAGGAAAAAAATAGAAATACAGTATGTACAGTATGTACCAGCAGTGGTTGATCTTGCAAGTGGGGGGCGGGTGGCAATGCTAATGGGACATGCAGGGAAGCTGCACACCACAACAAACAACAGCTTGAATAATGAGACACCCTAAATGATAATCAAGGACAACAGAAGGAGTAAAACACAACCAGCAACTGGGTATTCAACCCATGTGCTGGCTTTGGATTAGCTGAGTTGGATTTCATATGGCCTGCCTCAACTCAGGCTATATTTTTAGATGCTCCAGACCTGCATATGTTTTAAATTTGTCTTATGCATCTACGGCTGCTGCATAAAAACATATAACCCAGAGTGGAGCTCTTCATTTCTCTCTGTCTTTCAGCAACATGACCCAATAAAGCAATGAGTGCTAGTTTGGCTCTCAACAAAATATAAGAAATGTGTGTTTGCGGCAATATGTTTCAGGTAACTACTAGATCAGTGGTTCTTAACCTGGGTTCGATCGAACCCTGGGGGTTCGGTGAGTCGAGCTCAGGGGTTCGGCGGAGGTCAAAACACACCTTAATCATCGTGTAAATAAAAACTTCTCCCTATCGGCGTATTACAGATACGGCAAAAGCAGAAGTCAGACTGATTTGCAGGTGTGTAATTTGTTGTGAGTTTATGCACTGTGTTGGTTTTGTTGTTTGAACAAGGTGATGTTCATGCATGGTTAATTTTGTGCACCAGTAAAAAAAACATGGTAACACTTTAGTATGGGGAACATATTCACCATTAATTAGTTGCTTATTAACATGCAAATTCGTAACATATTGGCTCTTAACTAGTCATTATTAAGTACTTATTAATGCCTTATTCGGCATGGCCTTATTATAACCCTAACCCTCTAACCCTGGCCCTAACCCTCTATCCCTAACCCTAACCAAATAACTCTAAATTAAGTCTTTGTTATTTAGAATATGTTCCTCATACTAAAGTGTTACCAAAAACATATAACTTTGTCTTGAATTTGAAAAAAAACATTTTATTTTTCACTAAAGAAGGGTTCGGTGAATGCGCATATGAAACTGGTGGGGTTCGGTACCTCCAACAAGGTTAAGAACCACTGTTCTAGATCCATCCAGCCATCCTTCTTCTTATGTGGGTCGCGAGGACAGCAGCCTCAATAGGGAAGCCCAAACTTCCTGGTCTCCATCCACCTCTTCCAGTTCCACCGGAGGAACACTGAGGCATTACCAAGCCAAGTGTTAGACAATCCCTCTCCCGTGTCCTGGGTCTACCCAGTGTACTCCTTCTGGTAGAACATCTCACCAGGGAGGCGTCAAGGAAGTATGGGGACTAGTTGTCCAAGCCACCTCAACTTTAAACCCTATCTCTGAGGGAGAGTCCAGCCACCTTGCGGAGGAAAGTAAATGTGTGCGCTTTACCCGCAATCTTGTTCTTTCGGTCACTACCTAAAGTTAATGATCATAGGTGAGGGTAGGAATGTAGATTGACCAGTAAATCGAGAGCTTTTTCTTCCAACTCAGCTCTTTAGTCACGACGGTACAGTACAGCAACCACATTAATGTAGATGCTGCCCTGATTGGCCTGTTGAGCTCATGCTCTCGCCTTCTCTCACTCATGAACAATACCCCAAGATACTGGCACTCATTCTCACTGTCAACCCAAAGGATGCAAGTCACTTTTTTCCGACTGGGAACCATGGCGTCAGATTTGGAGGTTCTAAGTCTTCTCTCAGAAGTTTTACACTTAGCTGCGAACTGCCCCTGAGATTACAGCTTGATCAAGACAGCATCATCAGGAAATAGCAGAGCTAAGATCCTAAACTGGACAACCTCAACGCCTAGAGATTCTGGCCATAAAACAAATGAACCAAAACATGTGGATGCAGGTCTGATGATACAAGTACACCTACTCAGTGGCCTTGTGGTTAGTTGTCCGCCCTGAGATCGCTAGGTTGTGAGTTCTAACTCCGGCCGAGTCATACCAAAGACTATAAAAATGGGACCCACTACCTCCCTGCTTGGCACTTAGCATCAAGGGTTGGAATTGGGAGTTAAATCACCAAAAATTATTCCTGGGCGCGGCCACCGCTGCTGCCCACTGCTCCCCTTACCTCTCAGGGGTTGATCAAGGGTGATGGGTCAAATGCGAAGAGAATAATTTTGCCACACCTAGTGTGTGTGTGACAATCATTGGTACTTTAACTTTAACTACAAAGTCGATCATAAACAGTACCTGTAGCCTATGGTGTCCTGGTTCCAGGTGCACTTATTGACATCCTTATGTTTGAACTGGGTGTTTGTTATGGCCGAACTGTGGTTAGCACAGATGTCTAATGACATAACACCGCACAGGTCTAGATCAGGGCCGCCGTTCCTCCCAATCACGCCACTCCAGGTCACACTGTCAATGCCAACATGGGCATTGATGTCTCCCAGTAGAACTATGGAGGCACCAGTAGGCATGCTCTCCAGCACCCACCTGATAGACTCTAAAAAGATTAGGTACTATGAAATGCTAATAGGTCCGTATGCACAAATGACATCAGGACCCTTTCCCCAACCGAAAGGCATAGGGAAGTAACCTTCGCGTTCTTTGGGGATGACCCTAACACGTAGGAACCGAGTTGTGAGGGCTAATAAAAGCCTACACCAGAAACTCCAGAGTAGAACAAGGTTCAGCCCTTTGAGGAGTTTGTTTCCAGAACCCAAACTGTGGGTTGAGGTAACTCTGACTATGTCTAGTTGGAACTTCTCAACCTCTCACACGAGCTCAGGCTCAGGCTTTTTCTCTACCAGGGAGGGGACGTTCCATGTGTCAAGAACCTGATTTGGTTGATGAAGACCAGCTCGCCCAGGCGTCCGCTCTCGACTGCCCACCCACCAGACAAAAACATTCACAACAGCGGACTATAGATATTAAATACACGTTAGATCCAATACAATTGCTGTATGTTACTGATTAATTAAGGACAGGGATGGTGACTGCTGGCCTCAGACTGTTTAGGTTTTTCCTTATAATTCTATATTTTTCCCGTCAGTGTGGCCTTAACACTTGTCTAAACATGTCTTAATGGATGCAAAAATGCTCAGTTTTATTTAAAAAGGGCCATTAATCTAACAAATAAGTATATCTAATTTTGTGGAAGTTGTTTGCAGTGTGGCCGCGCAGTCAGGAGATTTAGAGTTCAAATCTCAGTTTGGGCATCTCTGCATGTGTGGAGCTTGATTGTCCATCCACACCCCAAATCATGCATGTTATGTTAACTAAGAGTAAATGAGAGTGTGAATGGTCGTTTTTATATTTGTGTCCTTAATTGCAATACATCTCTGTTCTTTTGAGTCATCGAGTGTAAAAAAAAAAAAAGTGCATTAGCGCAGCAGTGAAATAACACCCTAAACAGAGGGTGCCAATGTGCCTTGCCTTAAAACATCTGCGGTGCAATGTGTTTCACAGTACTTTGAAATAGTCACCTAATCCAAATGAAGGTGCGACAGAATGTTAGTGTGCAAGCGCAGATATATTTTACATCATCTTGCTCTTGAATCTCTGCAGGAGAACGTTTATACACGCAGCCACTTGACATATCGCTCTAATTTGAGCATGCCCTGTTGCTTATGCTTGCATGTACTGTATATAGTAGATTATTTGGTATGAACGAGTTCTGAACGGCTTCATTTTTCACTGCAAAAAACACCAATTTTCAAATGCAACCACAAACACTAATCTTGTCAAGTCCAAATATATCCACAATATTCCCACGGCAGAGGGTTGGATATTAAATTCAGCAGTTTACTTGATAATTGAAGTTACATTTCTTAAACATTTTACAATATGGCACAAATCCTTACTGCATTACCCCGTAGACATACATTATTATTAATGTCACCGAAACATAACTCTGAATTCAACAATGTGACACGAGATACACAGTGACGTGCGGTCACTAGAGGCAGGGGAGGCGGGGCCTCACCTGCCATCATGGAAAGAAAAAAAATGTAAAAAGAAAAACAATTAATTAAATTGTTATGTGTTCAGTGATTATACTATAAAGTTATGTTCCATTTAACTTCACCGGTTTTAGATTATTTTTATTCAAAATCGCTGAATTTTCACATTTGCCGTTCAAATACTGAGAAGAGACGGTGATCAGCAGCCAGTTGAGGCACTTGTGCCTCACCATGGATTGCGGACTCGGCTAACTGCTGGCCTGCTGTGCAGTGAGACCGTATTGCTATATGAACTATATTATACATTTCCATTGTTTAGTTAGCTGAGGTATATAATGTACAGTGTATTTTGTCAACAACTGTATGTGTGTAAAGTATTTCTTGTGCTGAGCGATCATAAAACTGCTGCGAAGACGCACTGTGGGAGGCTCGCAGTAACCCCGCCTCCTTGTGCCGGCTAATGCACCCCCCGCAGAACCCCCGACGGGAGCGCCACACCAACCAAAGCCCACACCCAAACCCTCCACGTGCAAGACCGAATCCACCCAAAAAAAGTAACTTAACAAGAAGCCAAAAAGTGCAAAAACAACAATGCTCGCGTGGCACGTGAACAGGGACACAACATTAGGTACACCTGCAGACTGCAGCACGGATTTCATATTTAATTCATTCACAACTCCTCCAACACGAACACCACTGTTCCCGCACTTATAAGTAAAGGTAAGACCATAATAAAGTTTTTTTTTATTAAATGTCCTTTTTTGTGTGCTACAGTTTGTATGTGTAAAGTTAAAGTTAAGTTAAAGTACCAATGATTGTCACACACACACTAGGTGTGGTGAAATTTGTCCTCTGCATTTGACCCATCCCCTTGTTCACCCCCTGGGAGGTGAGGGGAGCAGTGGGCAGCAGCGGCACCGCGCCCACGAATAATTTTTGGTGATTTAATTCCAATTCCAACCCTTGATGCTGAGTGCCAAGCAGGGAAAAATGCTGGTATGAGCTTTTAAACACAACCCGTTAACTGCTGCCAATCAAATGGTGAATATGATACTCTTTAGGGTTCATATGTTTGTAAATCTGACTGTGATGAAGTCCGTGCCTCACCAGTCATTAACCTCACCGCACGTCACTGGAGATACATGATGTGCATGCAGTAAAGTTGTATTATGTTTTAAGATTACAAGCTTTAATTTTTTAGTCCATCCATATGTACATTCAGTTTCATAAAATTTCTGTAGAATGTAAATTGGCAAAACTGCAAAATTTAATCTGCAAAAACCTTTTTTTCCACTTCTCTCTAACTTATTTAAAATGAGCTGAGATGAAAATAAAAACACTTTGCTTCACGGTTCAACACATGCTTCCATTCCAGTCCTCAAATTCCATACGTAAAAATGTGAAACATTCATGTACCGTATTTTTCGGAATATAAGGCGCACTTAAAATCCTTTCATTTTCTCAAAACTCGACAGTGCGCCTTATAACCCGGTGCGCCTAATGTACGGCATAATTCTGGTTGTGCTTACTGACCTCAAAGCAACTTTATTTGGTACATGGTGTGATGATAAGTGTGACCAGTAGATGGCAGTCATACATAAGAGATACGTGTAGACTGCAATATGATGGCAGTAAACAACACCAACACTTTAAATGTTCCATTGAGAATATAGAACATTACACACGGCGCACAAAAATCTGTCAAAAAGTTTTTTAGTACGACTTTGGTAAGCTATGAAGCCGCACCGCTTGATGGATTGTCGGCACATTAAACATACGAGTATTATTGAGGTGATTGTATAATATATTTGAAGTGCGATATGATATGATATGATATGATATGATTTGAGACACTTGTGATTTAGGGCTATATAAATAAATATTGATTGATTGATTGATATGACGAGGGACATTTACTAAAGTCACTGCAAAGTCGATGACTTGCAATGACATTTGCTTCTGGTTTGGCACCACATAGCCAAGTGGAAGTGTTTAACTCAAGCCCCCCCCGCCCCCTATTCCAATCCTCTTTTTTGCTTCCTCTGGGGGCTCATTCTCTCATTTTGTTCTTATCTGAGGCTTTTTCTCCCTCCCCTCTTTCTCTCTGCCCGTGTTTTACTTCAGTCAATCCCGAGGAAGATGAATTGGCAGGATAAGGTTAAAGGCCCACATCGGGGCTAAATGACTATCATTAATTCAATTGGGGCGCTGGTAGGGATGGTCAAAGCCTTTGTCCCGTCGTGATTAAGTGATGCTATCAGTTATCAATCGTAATGAGCTTTTGTGTCCGTGAGAGATGTGCGCCAGCAGTGAATTATTAACATCTCGGTCTGACTTTCACGCGAGGCCTGGCACCTATCTAATCATGTGCAAATGAAATGACGCCGCTGGTGGGCCAGCTAGTATTCTCTTATTACATATTTATTAAACATAGGATTTTCATTATACCTTCATGGCTTCAACTGTGTGTCTAACTGGGCATGATATCAGTGGCACATTGGAGACAAAAATAGGGGTTGTATGTTTTTTGTCTGTATTATTTTACATACCGTATCTTTCGGAGTATAAGTCGCTCCGGAGTATAAGTCGCACCGGCCGAAAATGCATAATAAAGAAGGAAAAAAACATGTATAAGTCACACTGGAGTATAAGTCGCATTTTTTGGGGAAATGTATTTGATAAAACCCAACACCAAGATTAGACATTTGAAAGGCAATTTAAAATAAATAAAGAATAGTGAACAACAGGCTGAATAAGTGTACGTTATATGAGGCATAAATAACCAACTGAGAACATGCCTGGTATGTTAACGTAACATATTATGGTAAGAGTCATTCAAATAACTATAACATATAGAACATGCTATACGTTTACCAAACAATCTGTCACTCCTAATCGCTAAATCCCATGAAATCTTATACGTCTAGTCTCTTACGTGAATGAGCTAAATAATATTATTTGATATTTTACGGTAATGTGTTAATCATTTCACACATAAGTCGCTCCTGAGTATAAGTCGCACCCCCCGGCCAAACTATGAAAAAAACTGCGACTTATAGTCCGAAAAATACGGTAGTCATCAAAGATAATGTGTATGTGTGTCAATAAAACCCCTTTAAGGGCAATAAGTATTATTTGTTTACGTATGCCATTGGTGCCCAATGTACGGCCTGCGGGCCCAATCCGGCCCGCCAGCGACCATGATCTGGCCCGTGGTACATTCCAAGTTAAAAAAAAGCTTTCTGGAAGTTTATTTTATCATTTTATCACATCTGGGGTAGACTGCATCTAAACTTCGAGTGTAATATGTGTCATGATCCGTGGTCCGGATCATGTTTTGTGTTTTTCTGTTAGTTCCTGTTTATGCACCTCTGAGTTGTTACCATGGCTACGTATTTTCACTTGCCTCTTGCGTTCGGGACACTCACCTGTTGCTAATCAAGAGACATTATTATCGTCTGGCTTCTTTGTTTGCGTCACGCTCCTGTTACGTAAGTTTTGCTTGTCTCCTAACCCATGCTAAGTGTTTAGCTTCAAATGCGATCGGCACCTTGTTTCATCGGTTTGTTTTCTGTTTTTGTACCTCTTTGATTTGTTCAAGATTAAATCATGTTCCTACCTGCAAGTCCTGTCCGGAGTCGTCCGTTTGCATCCCGGGAAAACAAACCGTGCAGTAAGCTGCAACCCCGCCGTAACAATATGATGTTTCACCACTGGACTTGCTGCAGCCTCAGAGGTGTGTAAAAACAAAAAACTACTTATGTCGATAGAAGACTATGCCAAAGGCCATGTTAGACAGGGAGCGCCCACATACAAAAAGGTTTTCTACATTTAAAACACTTCCTTGTGGTCTACTTCAGTGTTTTTCAACCACTGAGATATAGTCTGGTGTGCTGTGGGAGATTATCTAATTTCACCTATTTGGTTTGGTGGCTGCAGGATTAGGTCTCTGCTTTTTGCAGATGATGTGGTCCTGATGGCTTCATCTGGCCAGGATCTTCAGCTCTCACTGGATCGGTTCGCAGCCGAGTGTGAAGCGACTGGGATGAGAATCAGCACCTCCAAGTCCAGGTCCATGGTTCTCGCCCGGAAAAGGGTGGAGTGCCATCTCCGGGTTGCGGAGGAGACCCTGCCCCAAGTGGAGGAGTTCAAGTACCTCGGAGTCTTGTTCACGAGTGAGGGAAGAGTGGATCGTGAGATCGACAGGCGGATCGGTGCGGCGTCTTCAGTAATGCGGACGCTGTATCGATCCGTTGTGGTGAAGAAGGAGCTGAGCCGGAAGGCAAAGCTCTCAATTTACCGGTCGATCTACGTTCCCATCCTCACCTATGGTTATGAGCTTTGGGTTATGACCGAAAGGACAAGATCACAGGTACAAGCGGCCGAAATGAGTTTCCTCCGCCGGGTGGCGGGGCTCTCCCTTGGAGATAGGGTGAGAAGCTCTGCCATTTGGGGGGAGCTCAAACTAAAGCCGCTACTCCTCCACATCGAGAGGAGCCAGATGAGGTGGTTCGGACATCTGGTCAGGATGCCACCCGAACGCCTCCCTAGGGAGGTGTTTAGGGCACGTCCGACTGGTAGGAGGCCACGGGGAAGACCCAGGACACGTTGGGAAGACTATGTCTCCCGGCTGGCCTGGGAACGCCTCGGGATCCCCCGGGAGGAGCTGGACGAAGTGGCTGGGGAGAGGGAAGTCTGGGTTTCCCTGCTTAGGCTGCTGCCCCCGCGACCCGACCTCGGATAAGCGGAAGAAGATGGATGGATGGATGGATGGGTTAAAAATATTTGTTTGCAAACCAATAATTATAGTCTGCAAATTATGTGTTGTTGTAGAGTGTCAGTGCTGTCTAGAACTCGACAGAGTAACCGTGTAATACTCTTCCATATCAGTAGGTGGCAGCCGGTAGCTAATTGCTTTGTAGATGTCGGAAACAGTGAGAGGCAGTGTGCAGGTAAAAAGGTATCTAATGCTAAAAGCAAAAATAAACAAAAGGTGAGTGCCCCTAATAAAAGGCATTGGAGCTTAGGGAAGGCTATGCAGAACGAAACTAAAACTGAACTGGCTACAAAGTAAACAAAAACAGAATGCTGGACGACAGCAAAGACTTACTGCGGAGCAAAGACGGCGTCCACAATGTACATCCGAACATGACATGACAATCAACAATGTCCCCACAAAGAAGGATAAAAACAACTGAAATATTCTTGATTGCTAAAACAACATAGAAGCGGGAAATACCGCTCAGAGGAAGACATGAAACTGCTACAGGAAAATACCAAAGAAAGAGAAAAAAGCCACCAAAATAGGAGCGCAAGACAAGAACTAAAACACTACACACAGGAAAACAGGAAAAAACTCAAAATAAGTCACGGCGTGATGTGACAGGTCGTGACAGGACACCTACTTTGAGACAAGAGCTATAGTGATGCATGCTTGGTTATGGTTTAAAGTCATATCCAACAATTGCGACAAGGACTTTTTACTGTCAACTGAGTTTCGTATTGTAATGATTTCTGCTAGTGGTGTGCCTCCGGATTTTTTCAATGAAAAAAATGTGCCTTGGCTCAAAAAAGTTTGGTCTACTTAACATGTAATGGCAATGCTTTAGTCAAAATGTTGCATGGATTTTGTTTGACAGACCATTTTAAAGCCACTTTCTGACAGTGCCTTCAGAATGTACCGTTTTGTAGGCAGATTGAAATTACGTGCCAGGCAAAGCCCCCTTTGACTGCATCTCCACTCCATCAGCCATGTTGTTGTTGTTAGCGCTTCCATATCGAGTCTACTTACAAATGAACTATACGCTACACTATACACAACAGCGGAGGATTTTACATGCATGTGCATGTACGAGCCAGTCTGCCCCACAACAAGAGGGTAGAGAAATAGAAGGGACGTATTGACTACAACTTGGAAATACAACTGGCTCTCGGACTCGCGCCAAGCTCTTTGGGTGAAGCTGTACCGTATATGAAGATATCTGTTGACGTAACAAAGGCAATATACGCCACTAAAGTCACACATTCCCAACAGCTTGTTTGAAGCAAGTTTGGTTGAAGGCAAGATTGTTTTACAAATGTCTCCACCATTGCTCGATGGTTTGATTTCACATTTCGCGACTAATGGGGAACCCAAGTTCACAAAAACAGGTACCAACAGGTAAGAGCAAGTTGGTTTTGCATAATATGGCCCCTTTAAAGGCCTACTGAAATGCGATTTTCTTATTTAAACGGGGATAGCAGGTCCATTCTGTGTGTCATACTTGATTATTTCACGATATTGCCATATTTTTGCTGAAAGGATTTAGTAATAATAATAATAATAATAATACCTGGGATTTATATAGCGCTTTTCTAAGTACCCAAAGTCGCTTTACATGTTAAAAACCCATCAAATATTCACACCTGGTGGTGGTAAGCTACTTTCGTAGCCACAGCTGCCCTGGGGTAGACTGACGGAAGAGTAGTAGTAGAGAAACATAGACGATAAAGTTTGCAACTTTTGGTCGCTGATAAAAAAGCCTTGCCTGTACCGGAAGTAGCAGACGATATGCGCGTGACGTCACCGGTTGTGGAGTTCCTCACATCTGCACATTGTTTACAATCATGGCCACCAGCAGCGAGATGAGGAAAGGGAGAGTGAAGGACTAGAGGGCAGTGGAAGCGATTCAGATAGGGAAGATGCTGTGAGAGGCGGGTGGGACCTGATATTCAGCTGGGAATGACTAAAACAGTAAATAAACACAAGACCTATATATACTCTATTAGCCACAACACAACCAGGCTTATATTTAATATGCCACAAATTAATCCCGCATAACAAACACCTCCCCCCTCCCATCCATATAACCCGCCAATACAAATCAAACACCCGCACAACACACTCAATCCCACAGCCCAAAGTACCGTTCACCTCCGCAAAGTTTATACAGCACATATATTTCCCCAAAGTCCCCAAAGTTATGTACGTGACATGTACATAGCGGCACGCACGTACGGGCAAGCGATCAAATGTTTGGAAGCCGCAGCTGCGTACTCACGGTACCGCGTCCTCCTGGTAAGAGTCTCTGTTGTCCCAGTTCTCCACAAGCCAATGGTAAAGCTAGACTGTCATCTTTCGGGAATGTAAACAATGAAACACCGTCTACGTGTTTGTGTTGCTGCAGCCGGCCGCTAATACACCGCTTCCCACCTACAGCTTTCTTCTTTGCTGTCTCCATTGTTCATTGAACAAATTGCAAAAGATTCACCAACACAGATGTCCAGAATACTGTGGAATTTTGCGATGAAAACAGACGACTTAATAGCTGGCCACAATGGTGTCCCAAAATGTCCTCTACAATCCGTGACGTCACGCGCAGACGTCATCATACCGAAACGTTTTCAGCAGGATATTTCGCGCAAAATTTAAAATTGCACTTTAGTAATCTAACCCGGCCGTTTTGGCATGTGTTGCAATGTTAAAATTTCATCATTGATATATAAACTATCAGACTGCGTGGTCGGTAGTAGTGGGTTTCAGTAGGCCTTTAAGGATTGTTCACCTAAAATGCGCGTCGCGGATGAAGGTGCGCAATGGCAGACTAAGGTCGAGGGGATGATTGTTGCACAGCCAGAAGCCGTTCTGCTAATTCTTCAGCATTATTCTGCTTCATTACACAACAGGATCAAAACAGGAGTTCCGAACATTAGCTCGTCCTTCATAATATTTACTGAATAACAACTGACTGACTAATTGATCATTAAGGAAATGAATTCAAATGCCTATTCCTAGTCATCCTTGACTGCTGCCCTTGGAATACTAAACGGGTATTTGCTATTTCAAATGCATACACTGTAGACCTATAGCTCTAAACAACTGCTGAAGATTAGTAATGCCATACTAAAATGCTGGGATTGTTTTTGTCCAGCTGGTTTCAACTAACTCAAAGTGTCATTTTTTTTTTTTTGCTTCTGCAGATTTTTAACTTTCTTTCTCTTTATTATGTGGGCCTCTTTTTGTTCAGCTGCCAAACATGTACAGCTTTGGTCCTGTGCACTTAAGCAGATGTCAAGTTCTGTACATAGCGTAAAATCAGAGAGCGCTTCAATCGACATCAGCACTATTCACGCACTCTTGATCTAGAGACAGAACAGGCTTTGGACCTTCAATGCAATTGCTCACTAACGGCTATTTATTAAAACAGTTGTCTAGCTTAAACACCATTTTTTAAAATACATTTTAGCATCTTGTCAGTTTTCTCATTTTGCTGCTCCTGTCCAAAAATGTGATTGAACAATTTGTATGGCTCTTGCCCTTCAGATTTTAAATAATTCACACACAGCACAGTTTCCATTTAGTTTTAATGAGTCCCAGAGGCAGTTTAAAACCATTTTAGTTTGTTTATTTCACAGACCCCGTTATGTGCTTCAACCCAGCCTTTCCTAAATTACCATTTTGTGCCAGCCTGTGAAGCAAATTATTGCTATACGTTCTTGGTCTGTCCTGGTCAGACCTACCGACGAGCTTAAATACTCCAAAATGGCCTGTAACTTTTAGGATGTAGTAAGCACATTCCTTGATTGCTTAAAAGCCAATCCAACAAGCAAAAACAAACATCATCATCATGGAATACAAGGCCTGTTTGCAGACAGAAATGACCAGGGGATTATTCCAGTTAGGAGGTATATATGTTTTTTTTAAATTTAATTTAGAAGCAATCCCCTGGTAAAAACGCACAGGGAGGCGTCTGAAAATAATATTTCTTATTTGCTTTAATTATATCTGACATGTAAAGGCAATGCAAATCACTTAGTGACCATATACATATATATATATATATATATATATATATATATATATATATATATATATATATATATATATATATATATATATATATATATATATATATATATATATATATATATATATATATATATATATATATATATATATATAGAAAAGCACTGTACTTTTCAATGAAGATAACTTTAAACTAGTCTTAACTTTAAAGAAATACACTCTATACATTGCTAATGTGGTAAATGACTATTCTAGCTGCAAATGTCTGGTTTTTGGTGCAATATCTACATAGGTGTATAGAGGCCCATTTCCAGCAACTATCACTCCAGTGTTCTAATGGTACAATGTGTTTGCTCATTGGCTCAGAAGGCTAATTGATTATTAGAAAACCCTTATGCAATCATGTTCACACATCTGAAAACAGTTTAGCTCGTTACAGAAGCTACAAAACGGACCTTCCTTTGAGCAAATTGAGTTTCTGGAGCATCACATTTGTGGGGTCAATTAAACGCTCAAAATGGCCAGAAAAAGAGAACTTTCATCTGAAACTCGACAGTCTATTCTTGTTCTTAGAAATGAAGGCTATTCCACAAAATTGTTTGGGTGACCCCAACCTTTTGAACGGTAGTGTAAGGTGCACCACATTATAAGGCGCATAGAATAGACACTACAGTAGAGGCTGGGGTTGCGACACCTGTTGTGGCTCAATATTGGTCCATATATAAAGTGCGCCGGATTATAAGGCGCACTGTCAGCTTTTGACAAAATTGGAGGTTTTAATGTGTGCCTTATAGCAGTGGTTCTCAACCTTTTTTCAGTGATGTACCCCCTGTGAACATTTTTTTAAATTCAAGTACCCCCTAATCAGAGCAAAGCATTTTTGGTTGAAAAAAAGAGACAAATAAGTAAAATACAGCACTATGTCATCAGTTTCTGATTTATTAAATTGTATAACAGTGCAAAACATTGCTCATTTGTAGTGGTCTTTCTTGAACTATTTGGAAAAAAAGATATACAAATAACTAAAAACTTGTTGAAAAATAAACAAGTGATTCAATTATAAATAAAGATTTCTACACATAGAAGTAATTATCAATTTAAAGTGCCCTATTTGGGGATTGTAATCGAGATCCATCTGGATTCATGAACTTAATTCTAAACATTTCTTCACAAAAAAATAAATCTTTAACATCAATATTTATGGAACATGTCCACAAAAAATCTAGCTGTCAACATTGAATATTGCATTGTTGCATTTCTTTTCCCAGTTCTTTTTGACAGACATTTTAGTGAAGGTCAAACCATCATGGCATGGGGGGAAACTCTGGGTTTATGGTAATGCATGGAATAGCCTACTTGATTTGATGTTCAGTTTATGAACTTACATTCATATTTTGTTAAAGTATTATTCAATAAATATATTTATAAAGGATTTTTGAATCGTTGCTATTTTTAGAATATTTTAAAAAAATCTCACGTACCCCTTGGCATACCTTCAAGTACCCCCAGGGGTACGCGTACCCCCATTTGAGAACCACTGCCTTATAGTGTGGAAAATACGGTATGTATATATATATATATATATATATATATATATATATATATATATATATATATATATATATATATATATATATATATATATACTGTATATATGTATGTGTATGTATATATATATATATATATATATATATATATATATATATATATATATATATATATATATATATATATATATATATATATATATATATATATATATATATACTGTATATATGTATGTGTATGTATATATATATATATATACATATATATACTGTATATATGTATGTGTATGTATATATATATATATATATATATATATATATATATATATATATATATATATATATATATATATATATATATTAATATGTATGTGTGGGAAAAAATCACAAGACTATTTCATCTCTACAGGCCTGTTTCATGAGGGGTTTCCTCAATCCTCAGGATTGAGGAAACCCTGTATGTGTATGTATATATATATATATATATACATATATATATATATATATATATATATATATATATATATATATATATATATATATATATATATATATATATATATATATATATATATATATATATATATATATATATATATATATATATATATAAATAAATAAATATATATATATATATATATATATATATATATATATATATATATATATATATATATATATATATATATATATATATATATATATATATATATATATATATATATATATATATATATATATACAGTACAGGCCAAAAGTTGGGCCACACTTTCTCATTTCAATGCGTTTTCTGTATTTTCGTGACTATTTACCTTATAGATTGTCACTGAAGGCATCAAAACTATGACTCCTGTGAAGTGAAAACCATTTCAGGTGACTACCTCTTGAAGCTCATCGAGAGAATGCCAAGGGTGTGCCAAACAGTAATCAGAGCAAAGGTTGGCTATTTTGAAGAAACTAGAATATAATATATATTTTTTTGTTAAGTACATTACTCCACATGTGTTCATTCATAGTTTTGATGCCTTCAGTGACAATCTACAATGTAAATAGTCATGAAAATAAAGAAAACACATTGAATGAGAAGGTCTGTCCAAACGTTTGGCCTGTACTGTATATGTATATATAAAATAATAAGTAATCATAAATACAATTCAACTTAAAAAAATAAAATACAATTTGTGCTGGTGTGGTGTGGAACCCAGGATGCAGAAGTGGACGCCAGAGAGCCATTTAGCAGATATTAATAGCCAGTTGGGATAACAAAAGATTGGTGGTGATGGAGGAAGCACACTATCGAAAATACAAGAAAACTAAACTGGTGGTCACGACAGTAAAACAGCTGGGCAAAGGAGGCAGGGGTCGACGCCGATACCAGATTGATTTGTAAGGGGAAGCAGAACCAGAAAAGTCCGTGTGGAAGTAGCTGTGTCAGTGCCAGGAACAAAGTCATAATGCATGAGGAACCAGCAACTCCCAGCTGCCACCAATCAGCCTAAATAGCAGCGGTGCTGATTAGTGGCCGGTGCGCCCACTTGCTGTACCACCAGGGGTTCGCTACACTGCGGTGGAGAGAGAGAGAAGGAGAGCAAGAACACCAGGCAGCAGGTGATCGTCACAACAAATGTAATCATGAGGGATTGAATACCTGCAAATAAGGTGAAATAAGTCTATTTACTTTTTGCTAACTGCATATAGCACATATTCTACTTGTATTTACAATAATGAAAACCAAATAATGTACTTTTTAACTGTTGTTTTAATTCAAACACATCTAGTTAGTATGATATTGTTGTGAATGTTATTGTTAGGTGAGTGGCAGTCGAGATACAAAATTAAGTTGAATAAAACTATATTTTTTAGCAGTGTTATATACCGTATTTTCCGAACTATAAGGCGCACTTAAAATCCTTTTTTTCCCCTCAAAACTCAACAGTGCGCCTTATAACGCGGTGCGCCTAATGTACAGAATAATTCTGGTTTTGCTCACCGACCTCGAAGCAATTTTATTTGGTACATGGTGTAATGATAAGTGTGACCTGTAGATGGCAGTCAAAAAATTAGAGATAAGTGCAGACTGCACTATGATGGCAATATGACTCAAGTAAACAACACCAACATTTTATATGTTCCATTGAAAATATAGAACATTACACACGGCACTCAAAAATCTATCAAAATGATGTAGTACGACTTTGGTAAGCTATGAAGCCGCACCGCTTGATGGACTGATAGTCGGTGCATTAAACATACAAGTATTATTATGGTGTGTGTATTAGGTAAGACATATTATTTGGCGTTTTGTTTCGCAAAATTTTGCAAAAGCAACTTTTCTTTCCTTCTCGTACTTGCTGATCTGTATTTGGGATCTGCATAAGTCCTGCCGACCCTGTAGTCGATAAGCTTCTTATTTTTCTCTATCTTCTTGTTATTTTTTATTTGACATTCATCCTCCGCTGTTGCCATTTCTAATACAAAGTAGCGTAAAATTATTTCTTATATCCGTCAGTAAACCCGCCATGAAAGCGCTAAAACATACCGGTGTTGTGTGTTTATATTATTCACCCAAGGAACTTTAGTTATTAGAGTTCCGGTCCGGTTTTTCACGGGACACATTTCCTTGTTGTTGTTTCCGGATGAGGAAATGCTGCTCTGTTATTGATTGAAGTAAAGTCTGAATGTCATTAAAACAGTTAGCTCCATCTTTTGACACTTCTTCCACTCCCGTCCTTGCACGCTACACCGCTACAACAAAGATAACGGGGAGAAAACGCTGCCGAAGGGGAGCCACGTAAATAAGACCGCCCACAAAACGGCGCATCCGGAAGAGACTGTCAGGAAGCGGCTTGAAGATGATCTGTAAAACATAATCTATGCAACATTTTGACCAAAGAACCACCATTACATGCTATGTAGACCACAAGGAAGTGTTTTCAATTAAAAAAAATAAAAATAATAATATGACTCCTTTAATGCGCCCTATAATCAATCCGGTGCGCCCTATGGTCCGGAAAATACGGTACTGATAGTATGTCTGACTAACCAGGACCTTAAAATTATCTCCCGACAATACATTTTCAGAAATGACTTTTCTTAACTATTCATTAATTAATTCTGGAATACCCCTCACCCCCAGGGCTCTCCAGTATTCTGTCATCAGCTCTGTATACGATTTCCATATTACTGATGATTCCAGTGAAATGTCTGTGGTTGTTTCTGTCCGTGCAATGCGGAACATTTTTCTTCAGAACCACATTTCTGTTGCCTCTAAAACAAACAAGCCATCATAAAGCAGTGCCAAGAACCATTAAACAGGATGGTTGAGCACTGCCACACCAGGCCTGGAGTCAAACACTGGTCTCATCTCTCTCATCACGTTATTAAAAGTCTGAGACTAGAAGCGTAGAAGGTTTGGCAGAGGATTATTATTTCAAGCCCTCTGCAAAATAAATCAATCCTTCATCAAAGTCTGCAGTCGCCATGAAGTGCATAATCAAATTGAACAGTGTTCTAGGCTAGTATCCTGTTAATGTGCTATTAAACGGGGCTATTGCACAACTGCGAGGGAAAGACAGCTCAACTATAGCCTGTCATGCAGACAATTGAGAAATATCCCATAAATTTTGCAATGTGAAACATTTTTCCCCTCAAGAATTTGGCTTTGAGGAATTTTCAAAAGAATGCATGTAACTGTTCGACAGTATATCATCCAAACTCCAGGTGTGTCGAAAAGACATCAAGAACTGGATGACTTCTTACTACAAAACTCGGATACAAAAGAAATTATAGTCCCTGGCTCCCAGCACCTCAGAGGCAAGGATCTGTAATGATGTAACAGCTCTAGATGGCTTTGCCTTTGCCCCCAGCAGCAAAGTAAGGAACCCTGGTGTTACGTTTGATCAGGATCCATCCTTTAATTTACACCTACAGTACATCAGTTCAGTTCATTTCATTCCGGTATATATATATATATATATATATATATATATATATATATATATATATATATATATATATATATATATATATATATATATATATATATATATATATGTATATATATATATATATATATATATATATATATATATATATATATATATATATATATATATATATCGTAAATAAAAACAGAATACAAAGATTTGCAAATCCTTTGCAACCTATATTCAATTGAATAGACTGCAAAGAGGAGATACCTGGTTGGGTATAAAAACGGCTTCCATGAAATGCTCAGTTATTCACAAACAAGGATGGGGCGAGGGTCACCACTTTGTGAACAAATGCGTGAGCAAATTGTTTAAGAACAACATTTCTCAACGAGCTATTGCAAGGAATTTAGGGATTTCACCATCTACGGTCCGTAATATCATCAAAAGTTTCAGAGAATCTGAAGAAATCACTGCACGTAAGCAGCAAGGCTAAAAAACAACATTGAATGTCCATGACCTTCGATCTCTCAGGCGGTACTGTATCAAAAACCGACATCAGTGTGTAAAGGATATCACCACATGGGCTCAGGAACACTTTAAAAAACTACTGTCAGTAACTACAGTAGGTCGCTACATCTGTAAGTGCAAGTTAAAACTCTACTATGCAAAGCGAAAACCATTTATCAACAACACCCAGAAACGCAGCTGGCTTCGCTGGGCCCGAGCTCATCTAAGATGGACTGATGCAAAGTGAAAATGTGTTCTGTGGTCTGACGAGTCCACATTTAAAATTGTTTTTGGAAACTGTGGACGTCGTGTCCTCAGGAACAAAGAGTAAAAGAACCATCCGGGTTATTATAGACGCAAAGTTCAAAAGCCAGCATCTGTGATGGTATGGGTATTAGTGCCCGAGGCATGAGTAACTTACTCATCTGTGAATGTACACTACCGTTCAAAAGTTTGGGGTCACATTGAAATGTCCTTATTTTTGAAGGAAAAGCACTGTACTTTTCAATGAAGATAACTTTAAACTAGTCTTAACTTTAAAGAAATACACTCTATACATTGCTAATGTGGTAAAAGACTAATCTAGCAGCAAATGTCTGGTTTTTGCTGCAATACCTACATAGGTGTATAGAGGCCCATTTCCAGCAACTATCACTCCAGTGTTCTAATGGTACAATGTGTTTGCTCATTGGCTCAGAAGGCTAATTGATGATTAGAAAACCCTTGTGCAATCACGTTCACACATCTGAAAACAGTTTAGCTCGTTACAGAAGCTACAAAACTGACCTTCCTTTGAGCAGATTGAGTTTCTGGAGCATCACATTTGTGGGGTCAATTAAACGCTCAAAATGGCCAGAAAAAGAGAACTTTCATCTGAAACTTGACAGTCTATTCTTGTTCTTAGAAATGAATGCTATTCCACTAAATTGTTTGGGTGACCCCAAACTTTTGAACGGTAGTGTATATATAGATATATTTATGATTGTGTTCAGTCCTTGTGTTCAGTATACACCACTTAAACTTTTTACACATTGGGTCTCAAACCCTGAGTCGCACACGACCAAAAGTCCAGTGCCCAGCAGCACCCGGCACACATCCCACTGCCCTCAAGCTGCGAGCCACACGGCAAAACCCACAAGGCGTGTGTGCCATGACTGGACTAACAAAACTGCTAGCTCTGTTAGAATTGGCACTTCAAACAGTCCTTTTCATTGTGTCGGTCACATCTTGACATTTTGGGACTAAGTTCGATATACATCCATGTACCCACCAAGTCAGGGGCCCCCCGATTTTGACAGCTCAGCTTCATCTAGCAAATGTGTACTTTTTCTCTCTCGGCTGCGTCGTTTAGTCCCTACTGCTCTGAGTGGGGCGAGACCAGTGTACTACTACTGAGCTAAGACCACAGGCAGTTTCTAGGATCACCAGCTCTTACTTGATGTTGACTGGCCTATTTACACTCGCGCAGATGTGCAAGCGCACGTTGCTAAGGAGATGTATTTATGAACAAAATTATCTTTAAAATGTGTGATATTTTTGCATTGTTGCTGTTCTGTTTTTTTTCTTTTGTTTTATACAGCACTTTGTGCTTGCCACATGCCTGTGCCTGAAAAGTGCTAGATAAATACAATTGTATTCGAAATGATTTGTTTAGTGTAATCTTTTTTTTTTTTTTTTTCAAACTGTTTTCGTGTGTGTGTGTGTGTGTGTGGAGGGGGGGACATATTTATGTCGTCGGATTCAGTTGACCGTTTTTTCTTGAATTTTACTATTTGTTTACTTTCTTATTTCAAGTATGAAAAAAAAATCATGACTTTGACACAATTTTGTCTCATTAAAACAGATGACAGCCAAATGGACTTTGCTGTTTTATTTTCAATGAAACAATAGAAAATATGTACTCTTATAGTAGTACAGTTGGCACAGTACAGTAAACTGACAGTTAATATTTAAACATTTAACATGTGACATTTCTAACAATTTTGAACAGAAATAGTTCATGCACATTCATTCGATTAAAACATTTTTGGCCGGGGGCCGGGCTGTATATATGCGCACTATTTGACTGAAAGAGCACGCACTTGGCGCGATGATGTCATGTTATCGATGGAAAAATGCATTTTTAGACCATATGACTTGCCTGAGCGGCTAGGACCCCGAGAGTAACAAGCGGTTGCCTTGTTGCCTTTCCATTAAGAACAATAAATTAGTTTTTAGTATAAGTTTGCTGGTTTCAAGAAATGTAATGCCGAGCGCATATCATTATGTCAAGATAATGGCACTAATTTAAGAATATTTTTCAACATATTGAACAAAAAGGTGTCATTTTTTTTTCTGCCAAGAAAAGTGCACTTGCTATTAGTGAGAATATACTTATTTTATTAGTGAGAATATACTTATTTTAAGGTATTTTTGGGTACATTGAAGTTATCTAATTTGACTTGTTTTGGAAAGTCTTGACAAGCCAAATTTTCTTGTTCTATTGACAAATAATTTTGCTTAGTTCAAATAAAATACCCCTCATTTTTGTATTTTTTTTTCTTGTTTTTGATCACTGACTTTTTGCAGTGTACACGGATGTCACTCAATTTCTCATAGCTGAAGCCGACGTTTTCTTTATCAGGCCACAAATTAGTTGAGTCTGAATCAACAGCATCTTTGCTGGTTGTAGCTCAGTCCTTAAAGGGTCACCAACCTTTTTGAAACCAAGAGCTACTTCTTGGGTACTGATTCATGCGAAGGGCTACCAGTTTGATACACACTTAAATAAATTGCCAGAAATAGCCAATTTGCTCAATTTACCTTTAACTCTATTTTATTATTAATAATTAATGATATTTATCTTTGTGGAAACATTGATCATCTTAATGATATCTCACAATAAATATATATAGAAACAGATAAATATCAATATGCAACACTTTATTTTTATATTTTCTCTAAGTGCTCATTTTTCAAATTGAACATTTTCAATTTGTGAAATCACAATATCCCAATTTAACTAGCTAGCCACTAACATTTTTAAAAAAAGAGGAGAAAACACGAAAAAAAAAGAAAATTTAATTTTGAAACATATGGTTTATCTTCAATTTCGACTCTTTATAATTCAACATTCAACCGAAAAAAAGAAGAGAAAAACTAGCTAATTCGAATCTTTTTGAAAAAATTAAAAAAATAATTTATGGAACATCATTAGTAATTTTTCCTGATTAAAATTAATTTTAGAATTTTGATGACATGTTTTAAATAGGTTCAAATCAAATCTGCACTTTGTTAGAATATATAACAAATTGGACCAAGCTATATTTCTAACAAAGATGAATCATTATTCCTTCTAGATTTTCCAGAACAAAAATTTTAAAAGAAATTCAAAAGACTTTGAAATGAGATTTAAATTTGATTCTACAGATTCTCTAGATTTGCCAGAATAATTTTTTGGAATTTTAATCATAGTAAATTTGAAGAAATATTTCACAAATATTCTTTGTCGAAAAAACAGAAGCTAAAATGAATAATTAAATTAAAATGTATTTATTATTCTTTACAATAAAAAAAATTGTCAGGAAAGAAGAGGAAGGAATTTAAAAGGTAAAAAGGTATATGTGTTTAAAAATCCTAAAATCATTTTTAAGGTTGTATTTTTTCTCTAAAATTGTCTTTCTGAAAGTTATAAGAAGCAAAGTAAAAAAATAAATGAATTTATTTAAACAAGTGAAGACCAAGTCTTTAAAATATTTTCTTGGATTTTCAAATTCTATTTGAGTTTTGTCTCTCTTAGAATTAAAAATGTCGAGTAAAGCGAGACCAGCTTGCTAGTAAATAAATACAATTTAAAAAATAGAGGCAGCTCACTGGTAAGTGCTGCTATTTGAGCTATTTTTAGAACAGGCCAGCGGGCGACTCATCTGGTCCTTACGGGCGACCTGGTGCCCGCGGGCACCGCGTTGGTGACCCCTGCGCTTAATACAATACATTCACCATTGCTCCCGGTGATGAAGAATGTCTTCTGGACTTTGATACTGGAACAATGTCTGGGATGATGTCTGCTTGTGTATCACACAAGTCCTGGAATGCAACACTATCTATCTCAAGGAGCTCTCTCTTCTTTCTCGGCTGGGGCAAGCTTTCCTGCTCTGTGATTGGACAAGGCCTTGCGGCATTCTTTGGACTTCCAGTCAATCGCTCCCTGTTGAATTGCGTCTGTCAAGCTGTGAAGCAGATTAAGTGCTTTTGCATGTTATTGCCAATGAAGGAAATGGCAGTAAATTTGAAACTATGCTGATGACTCCACCTGAAACAAAGATTGCAGTAAATTTTGGAGCAGGAGGGGTTTCTAGCCATGGATTATATTTGGGTATTGATAGGACATGCTGTGTTTCAATGACATATTTAACTGCCTGTAAAAAAAAAAAAAGTGTAACAGCTCTCACTGTGGTGCCTATTAATAATGCATCATGTAAAATACAACCACATAATTTCACTGTTAAATCATACCTCTCAGGCAGTTTCAGTAAAAGCAAAAATATAGGATTTTAAAACAGAAGGAGATACAGTCGTGGTCAAAAGTTTACATACACTTGTAAAGAACATAATTTCATGGCTGTCTTGAGTTTCCAATCATTTCTACAACTCTTATTTTTTTTTGTGATAGAGTGATTGGAGTACATACTTGTTGGTCACAAACAAAAACATTCATGCAGTTTGGTTCTTTTATGAATTTATTATGGGTCTACTGAAAATGTGACCAAATCTGCTGGGTCAAAAGTATACCGTATTTTCCGCACTATAAGGCGCACCTAAAAACCTCCAATTTTCTCAAAAGCTGACAGTGCGCCTTATACTGTATATCAGACCTGGGCATTGTACGGCCCGCGGGCCGCATCCGGCCCTTTGCGCATCCCTGTCCGGCCCGCGTGAGGCCAATCAAAAATTTCAAAATAAATTTCAAAAAGTATCTATGTCGAGTGTGCAATGCAACGGTGCTGCTTTTGTTTTGAAAAGCGTTATTTGTATTACTTCCGTGTGGACGTAAGCGCGTGTGCGATTGTGAGTGAATTGAACGGCGCAATAACAAATTACAAAATAAAGTTTAAAAAACATCTATGTCGTGCGCGCAATACAACTGTGCTGCTTTTATTTTGAAATGTGTTATTCATGCCATATGTCCGGGGGGAACCTGTGAGTGAAGGTGCACAGAGACAAGTGATGAGACGCTAAAAAAAGAAAAGTTGATGACGAATGGCGTGTTTTGGACTGGCAAGTATTTCTTTACATAAATTAATGGTAAAGCCGTGTGCTTAATTTGTGGTACACAGCTTGCTGTGTTTAAAGAATATCATTTTAATCGCCACTACACGAAGAAACACGAGGGAAAATACCGGAATGTGTCTGATGAAGCGCGCGCAAGGGAGGCCGATGCGTTGATGGTAAAACTGCAAACCCAACAAGGACTTTGTGCCATATTTCACACCCCCAGAGATGCAGCCGTCAGGACAAGTTTCGTCATTTCTCACAAAAGCGCCAGAAAAAGTAAGGCGTTTTCTGACGGAGAGTTTATTAAGGAGTGCTTATTGGACTCTGTTGCGCTGATAATGCCCGGAGACAAGGACTGTTTTTCGCTAATTTTGGATGAGATCTGCGATGTACGTGACACCTCCAGCTGCTCATATTCTTACGTGGGATAACTGCAGACTTTCAAATCACGGAGTAGGTGGCAGCCATGCAGTCAATTAAAGAGACAACCACAGGTAATGACTTGTTCACATAGGTAAATGCGTGTTTGGACATGTTAGGACTGAAATGGGACAAGCTGGCAGGTGTGACAATCCAATCCAATCCACTTTATTTATATAGCACATTTAAACAACAAAATGTTTCCAAAGTGCTGCACAACAATATTAAAAACAATATTCAAATATTATCCTTAGCTCCACCAATGACTGAATAAAAAGAAAAAACAATTACATATAAAACCAATATAAAAAACAATATAAAATAAATATGATTAAAAACTATTTTTAACAACAGATGGTTGTCCAAATCTGATGGGGAAAAATGTTGGACAATGCAGGATAAAGTGACCATCAAAAGCAATCTGCTTTTGTATAAAGTTAAGTGAGGTTAAATTAAATTATTGTTATTATTATTAATTATTATTATTATTATCATCATTATTATTTATCTTACGGTATATCAAAAATAATATTGAGCAAAATTTAATTGAAATATTGTCGTGTGGCCCTCCAGCAGTGCTCGGGTTGCTTATGCGGCCCCCGGTGAAAATTAATTGCCCACCCCTGCTGTATATGGACCAATATTGAGCCACAACAGGTCTCGCAACCCCAACTTCTACTGTAGCATCTATTCTATGCGCCTTATAATGCAGTGCACCTTATAATGCGGTGCGCCTTATATATCAGAATCAGAATAGTTTTATTGCCATTGTTTGAGAACGGGTTCACAAACTAGGAATTTTTCTTGGTGCAATCGTGCAACATAAAACACATATACACTACCGTTCAAAAGTTTGGGGTCACCCAAACAATTTTGTGGAATAGCCTTCATTTCTAAGAACAAGAATAGACTGTCGAGTTTCAGATGAAAGTTCTCTTTTTCTGGCCATTTTGAGCGTTTAATTGACCCCACAAATGTGATGCTCCAGAAACTCAATCTGCTCAAAGGAAGGTCAGTTTTGTAGCTTCTGTAACGAGCTAAACTGTTTTCAGATGTGTGAACATGATTGCACAAGGGTTTTCTAATCATCAATTAGCCTTCTGAGCCAATGAGCAAACACATTGTACCATTAGAACACTGGAGTGAGAGTTGCTGGAAATGGGCCTCTATACACCTATGTAGATATTGCACCAAAACCCAGACATTTGCAGCTAGAATAGTCATTTACCACATTAGCAATGTATAGAGTGTATTTCTTTAAAGTTAAGACTAGTTTAAAGTTATCTTCATTGAAAAGTACAGTGCTTTTCCTTCAAAAATAAGGACATTTCAATGTGACCCCAAACTTTTGAACGGTAGTGTATGAACAAAGATTTAAAATAGGCCATTCATTGAAGGTGCGCCTTATAATCTAGTGCGCCTTATAGTGCGGAAAATACGGTACATACAGCAATGTTAATATTTGGTTACATGTCCTTTGGCAAGTTTCACTGCAATAAGGCGCTTTTGGTAGCCATCCACAAGCTTCTGTTTGAATTTTTGACCACTCCTCTTGACAAAATTGGTGCAGTTCAGCTAAATTTGTTGGTTTTTCTGACATGGACTTGTTTCTTCAGCATTGTCCACACGTTTAAGTCAGAACTTTTGGAAGGCCATTCTAAAACCTTAATCCTAGCCTGATTTAGCCATTCCTTTACCACTTTTGACGTGTGTTTGGGCATCCATTTTTGTTTCATATGACCACAGAACTTTCCTCCAGAAGGTCTTATCTCTGTCCATGTGATGTCAGATGAAACAAAAATTGAGCTGTTTGGCCACAATACCCAGCAATATGTTTGGAGGAGAAAAAGTGAGGCCTTTAATCCCAGGAACACCTTTCCTACCGTCAAGCATGGTGGTGGTAGTATTATGCTCTGGGCCTGTTTTGCTGCCAATGGAACTGGTGCTTTACAGAGACTAAATGGGACAATGAAAAAGGAGGATCACCCCCAAATTCTTCAGGACAACCTAAAATAATCAGCCCGGAGTTGGGTCTTGGGCGCAGTTGGGTGTTCCAACAGGACAATGACCCCAAACACACGTCAAAAGTGGTAAAGGAATGGCTAAATCAGGCTAAAATTAAGGTTTTAGAATGGCCTTCCCAAAGTCCTGACTTAAACGTGTGGACAATGCTGAAGAAACAAGTCCATGTCAGAAAACCAACACATTTAGCTGAACTGCACCAATTTTGTCAAGAGGAGTGGTCAAAAATTCAACCAGAAGCTTGCCAGAAGCTTGTGGATGGCAACCAAAAGCGCCTTATTGCAGTGAAACTTGCCAAGGGACATGCAACCAAATATTAACATTGCTGTATGTATACTTTTGACCCAGCAGATTTGGTCACATTTTCAGTAGACCCATAATAAATTTATAAAAGAACCAAACTTCATGAATGTTTTTTGTGACCAACAAGTATGTGCTCCAATCACTCTATCACAAAAAAATAAGAGTTGTAGAAATTATTGGAAACTCAAGACAGCCATGACATTATGTTCTTTACAAGTGTATGTAAACTTTTGACCACGACTGTACACCCGCATTGGGAGGTAAATGGTCACGTTTACTAAATAAATAAATAAATGGGTTATACTTGTATAGCGCTTTTCTACCTTCAAGGTACTCAAAGCGCTTCGACAGTATTTCCACATTCACCCATTCACACACACATTCACACACTGATGGCGGGAGCTGCCATGCAAGGCGCTACCAGCACCCATCAGGAGCAAGGGTGAAGTGTCTTGCCCAAGGACACAACGGACGTGACTAGGATGGTAGAAGGTGGGGATTGAACCCCAGTAACCAGCAACTCTCCGATTGCTGGCACGGCCACTCTACCAACTTCGCCACGCCGTCCCCCGTTTAGGATGTTAGTGCGGAATATATGGTAGAGACTTTATAAATGTTCTCATTTAGGAAAAGGTGTGCTTAATATTGATCCCGATTCCTCCAAATAAATGTGCAAAAAAGCTAATTTATTTGCCTTTTTTAAACCAGCTGAAATAATGCATTTAGATGCTAGTATGAGTATGGATATGGCTTTAATAATGGGCTTTACCCAGACATAAATAATGCATTTTCTTTTTCTTTTTCTAAAAGATTGATTGTTTCCTTAATGAATCACTATAGCTCCCATAATATTTGGTATGCAAAGCAGGCAACATTCTCACACCGTCTCCTCCACTGAGCACTGATGTGGCTCATTAAAATGGAGAAAGGCATTTTAAAAGGAAAGGGAGCATTGATCGATCTTCTGGTGGTCGCCAGAGGAGGTTCTTGAGGTTCATTCACACTACTACCTGACGACAATAAATAATTAGCCTACTCTTAGAGCTGTAATTGGGTTCTGGAGGAGTGTGTGCATCACTTCCTGCTGGACTCGGTGACTTATCTGTGATGAGGTGGGAACATCCTTTCTGTTTCCGTCTTGCTGTATTTTCTTTTCTTTCATACAGTTCCCAATTGTATTACTTTAGAGTTAGTACTTTTTAACTTATGACGATGAGAACATTAAACATCGTACGACCTTTCAAACACAGTAGTTTCCATTGCATATGAAATACATTTTGTTTTGAAATGCCATTATGTGACATTGGGCACTGTTTTAAAAGCTTTTAATTAGCTTTTATCGCTTTGAACTTGTAGTGTTTTCCCTTGTAGAATAATTTACAACACAAATGTTTGTGTCTGTGGTGACCTGCTTTTAGTTAGCTCAACAAATCCCCATTCTCTGCATGAATGGAACAATACAAATTAAACTATTCCAAATATCTACTGTGCTGTAACTGAATGCTTTTTAAAGTATGTTCTTAAGAGTTTCCCCCCCCCCCATGCTTTGCAGTGAGTAGCAGTGAAACTTCAATAACAAGGCTGCTTGAATTAAATTAGGAATGTCTGGCCACCTGCATCCCCTACCAAAAATACGAAATGGTTCGTTCCACTTCGCTTCACTCAACACAGACGTCATAACGTCATCAAAGCTCGCATTTTAAACATACCTCACACAGCGCAAGCATTTTGGAACAAGGATGAGGGGATAGAAAAAAGGTAAACATGTGATCAATCTATTTGTGGCAGCATAGGAGAAAGTTTCACTTTTGGAGCTCATTGCCCATAACTGTGATGCATTCAAAGACCCTTGATTAAAGGCCTACAGAAACCCACTACTACCGACCACGCAGTCTGATAGTCTATATATCAATGATGAAATCTTAACATTGCAACACATGCCAATACGGCCGGGTTAACTTATAAAGTGCAATTTTAAATTTCCCGCTAAACTTCCGGTTGAAAACGTCTATATATGATGACGTATGCGCGTGACGTCAATCGTTGAAACGGAAGTATGCGGACACATTGAATCCAATACAAAAAGCTCTGTTTTCATCTCAAAATTCCACAGTATTCTGGACATCTGTGTTGGTGAATCTTTTGCAATTTGTTTAATGAACAATGGAGACTGCAAAGAAGAAAGTTGTAGGTGGGATCGGTGTATTAGCGGCGGACTACAGCAGCTAAACCAGGAAGACTTTGAGATGGATAGCAGACGCGCTAGCCGCCGACCTCACCTTGACTTCCTCCGTCTCCGGGGCGCCGACCGCATCTATGATCGGGTGAAGTCTTTCGTCGCTCCCTCGATCGCTTGAACGCAGGTGAGCACGGGTGTTGATGAGCAGATGAGGGCTGGCTGGCGTAGGTGGATAGCTAATGTTTTTGGTGTAGCTCTGTGAGGTCCGGTTGCTAAGTTAGCTTCAATGGCGTCGTTAGCAACAGCATTGTTAAGCTTCGCCAGCCTGGAAAGCATTAACCGTGTATTTATAGGTCCATGGTTTAATAGTATTGTTGATTTTCTGTCCTTCCAGTCAGGGGTTTATTTATTTTGTTTCTATCTGCATTTAAGCCCGATGCCATCACGTTAGCTCCATAGCTAAAGAGCTTCACCGATGTATTGTCGTGGAGATAAAAGTCACTGTGAATGTCCATTTCGCGTTCTCGACTCTCATTTTCAAGAGGATATAGTATCCGAGGTGGTTTAAAATACAAATCTGTGATCCACAATAGAAAAAGGAGAGAGTGTGAAATCCAATGAGCCCTCGTACCTAAGTTACGGTCAGAGCGAAAAAAGATACGTCCTGCACTGCACGCTAGTCCTTCACTCTCACGTTCCTCATCCACAAATCTTTCATCCTCGCTCAAATTAATGGGGTAATCGTCGCTTTCTCGGTCCGAATCTCTCTCGCTGCATTGAAAACAATAGGAAAATGTGAGCAGCCCTTCCTCCTGTGACGTCACGCTACTTCCGGTACAGGCAAGGCTTTTTTTAATCAGAGACCAAAAGTTGCGAACTTTATCGTTGTTGATCTATACTAGCAAAAATATGGCAATATCACAAAATGATCAAGTATGACACATAGAATGGATCTGCTATCCCCGTTTAAATAAAACAAAATCATTTCAGTAGGCCTTTAAAGATAGGAATAGAAGGGTACCTAGCTTTTAAATGCATGGGGAGGCTTAAACCCCAGGAGATACACTAGTAATATATTCATCACGTTATTATGATTTGTATTATCCACTGAGGATTATTATACTGTATGTGACACTGCTAATCTCCACTTTACACTCTGAAATAAAGGGGACCTTGACATAATTATCCATCCGTCCATCCATTTCCTACCACTTGTCCCTTTTGGGGTCTCAGGGGGTGCTGGAGACTATCTCATCTGCATTCGGGCGGAAGACGGGGTACACCCTGGACAAGTCACCTCCTCATCGCAGGGCCAACACAGATAGACGGACAACATTCACACTCACATTCACACACTAGGGCCAATTTAATGTTGCCAATCAACCTATCCCCAGGTGCATTATATAATCATATTTAAGTGAATAATGACAGGTTGTATGATTATTTAAAATCATGTTGTGGCTACATAAGAATACATTTACACTTTTTTGAAAAAAAAATAAAAAATAAATAAATAAAATACATACTATTTCTGGGGGTTTAAAGGCCTACTGAAATGATTTTTTTTAATTTAAACGGGGATAGCAGATCCATTCTATGTGTCATACTCAGGGGCGCCGCTAGGGATTTTGGGCCCCATGAAAATAATCTTTACAGGGCCCCCTGTATTATAATTTCATCATCATTAGGGGCCTCTCTGGGCCCCCCTCCATCATGGGCCCCTAGAATCCGTCTCCTTTACCCCCCCCCTTTTCGGCGCCCCTGGTCATACTTTATCATTTCGCGATATTGCCATATTTTTGCTGAAAGGATTTAGTAGAGAACATCGACGATAAAGTTCGCAACTTTTGGTCGCTGATAAAAAAAAGCCTTGCCTGTACCGGAAGTAGCGTGACGTCAAAGGCTGAAAGGCTCCTCACATTTCCCCATTGTTTTCAATGCAGCGAGAGCAATTCGGACCGAGAAAGCGACGATTACCCCATTAATTTGAGCGAGGATGAAAGATTTGTGGATGAGGAACGTGAGAGTGAAGGACTAGAGTGCAGTGCAGGACGCATCTTTTTTCGCTCTTATCGTAACTTAGGTACAAGCTGGCTCATTGGATTCCACACTCTCTCCTTCTTCTATTGTGGATCACGGATTTGTATTTTAAACCACCTCGGATACTATATCCTCTTGAAAATGAGAGTCGAGAACGCGAAATGGACATTCACAGTGACTTTTATCTCCACGACAATACATCGGCGAAACACTTTAGCTATGGAGCTAACGTGATAGGATCGGGCTTAACTGCATATAGAAACAAAAGAAATAAACCCATGACTGGAAGGATAGACAGAAGATCAACAATACTATTAAACCATGGACCTGTAAATACACGGTTAATGCTTTCCAGCCTGGCGAAGGTTAACAATGCTGTTGCTAATGACGCCATTGAAGCTAACTTAGCAAAGGGACCTCACAGAGCTATGCTAAAAACATTAGCTATCCACCTACGCCAGCCAGCCCTCATCTGCTCATCAACACCCGTGCTCACCTGCGTTCCAGCGATCGACGGAGCGACGAAGGACTTCACCCGATCACCGATGCGGTCGGCGGCTAGCGTCGGATAGCGCATCTGCTATCCACCTCAAAGTCCTCCTGTTTGTGTTGCTGCAGCCAGCCGCTAATACACCAATCCCACCTACAACTTTCTTCTTTGCAGTCTTCATTGTTCATTAAACAAATTGCAAAAGATTCACCAACACAGATGTCCAGAATACTGTGGAATTTTGAGATGAAAACAGAGCTTTTTGTATTGGATTCAATGGCGTCCGAATACTTCCGTTTCAACGTTTGACGTCACGCGCATACGTCATCATACATAGACGTTTTCAACCGGAAGTTTAACAGGAAATTTAAAATTGCACTTTATAAGTTAACCCGGCCGTATTGGCATGTGTTGCAATGTTAAGATTTCATCATTGATATATAAACTATCAGACTGCGTGGTCGGTAGTAGTGGCTTTCAGTAGGCCTTTAATTCCATTTTTAGAAATGTAGAACCCCAATTAAGGGTGTTACATGTGTTTTAAAAAAGGTGGTTTCAACTAAATCCATGCAATAATTACTTTTTGTCATGCTTGTGAACACATCAAGTGTGTGTGTGTGTGTGTGTGTGTGTGTGTGTGTGTGTGTGTGTGTGTGTGTGTGTGTGTGCGACATCTTCAGCAGTCTGATATATGGGTGCCCAGACGGTGTTGCTGCGCCCCTGGTGGTATGTGTGATAACAACATATTCACGCATCATTCAATTCAGTCACTATGAGGAGTATTTGCTATGTGCTGATAAGAACAGTTATTAAACTTTTGACAAATCATAAACTGCCAAGAATGAAAATGTAATGTTTCAATTCCTGTTATTTTGGGTTAACAGGAATATGTAAAAATGCATGCGGTCAAATTATTAGTATTTCTAATCAGATTAATGACACTTTTGAATGTGGATTAATTACGATTAATCACAGTAAATTGCTTGTTTACATAATTTAAATTAACCTAAAAAAGACCCCAATATTTTGACAAAAACCCAATTTTACTGGACAATTTTACTTTTTTTTTAAACGTTTTACTTGTATGTACGTAATTTATTTGCTCATAGCTGGTAACAGTTTTTATCTTAAATCAGGGCGTATTCTAAAATGACATTTCCCAGAGATCACACATGTCTCCTCACTCATCTTCACACTAACATTTTGACTTGATCACTGAGCGTACCGTTATAACAGGGGTGTCTAAACTTTTTCCACTGAGGGCCGCACTCTGAAAAATCAAAGCAAGCGGGGGCCATTTTGATATTTTTTATTTTAAAAACCAATACAATATATGTATAAAATATATACATTTAGGCCTCCACTCAGGCTTGATCCCGGGGACCCCAAAGGGTTTTGGTCAAAAAAATATAAAAAATTTGTCATTATTCAGTATTATTATGTTTATTATTATTCAAGTTTTAAATCTCTAGATCAACATTAGGTCTGTCTGTCAATATAATGGTTTTAAATATTTAAGTTGAATGCTCTTGTTGTCAAAGAAAACCCTGTTTTTTTATGGAAAAAATACAAAATATGCAATATTTTCACACAATAAAATTTTTAAGTGGAATATTTGAGATTATATAATAATTGGAGCCTTAAAAAGGTAAATCACTCATAACAACATTGATTTTTAATTCATTATTAGTTTTTGAGCAATGACACTTAAAAACAAATCACACTAAAATTATTGAGGATCCAAATAATTATAGTGTTAAAAAATAAATTATACATATATTTTTTTTACTGTTTACTTTTAACACAATAATCTCGAGATCAACTTCAGATCTATCCGTCAATTATACGTTTTATTGTTGTTTATGTTTTTCGTTTTAGGCCCTTCTTTAAAAAAAACAGCTCAGTTTTTTATATGGCAAACACAAAATATGCAACATTTTCCCCAAAAATATCTCAAATGTGACGTCATTGGAGCCTTGAATAGGTCAATAATTCATAATGACATTGATTTTGATTCATTATTATTTTTTTAAAGAAAGAAAGAAGAAAGCCTGCATGGCAGCTTTGTGTTATTAGAGTAAACAGTGCGACATTTTCTTGTTACATTTCACCTGTTTGCTCTTTTATACCACTAATCATGTTTGTAATTGTTTTCAATCGTATTTTTAAAATGTGCCGTGGGGCTGTTAAAAAAATGACCTGCGGGCCACAAATGGCCCCTGGGCCGCACTTTGGACACCCCTGCGTTATAACAACCAAATCAGCCATTTAGGTTTGATTGATTGATTGATTGAAACTTTTATTAGCAGATTGCACAGTGAAGTACATATTCCGTACAATTGACCCCTAAATGGTAACACCCGGATAAGTTTTTCAACTTGTTTAAGTCGAGGTCCCACGTTAATCAATTCATGGTAAAGGTAAAGTTGCATGTCCGTTCAAAATGAATTGCGTGATTAATACATCATTTTTTGTGATTAGATTTGTGATAGACCTGATAGTGGCCTTGTGGTTAGAGTGTCCGCCCTGAGACTGGAAGGTCGTGAGTTCAAACCCCGGCCGAGTCATACCAAAGACTATAAAAATGGGACCCATTACCCCCCTGCTTGGCACTCGAGCATCAAGGGTTGGAATTGGGGGTTAAACCACCAAAATTATTCCTGAGCGCGGAAACCACTGCTGCTCACTGCTCCCCTCACCTCCCAGGGGGTGAACATGAGGATGGGTCAAATGCAGAGGATACTTTTACCACACTTTGTGTGTGTGGGACTATCCTTGGGACTTTAACTTTAACTTTAATCACAGTAGGAAATATGTTAAATTTGACAGCCCTAAACAATTGTCAATAGCACTTTAAGTGGTGTCTCGTTCTTGTAAGAGTCCACATTTTATTTGAAGGAAAACCATGGTACTATTGCACAATGTGCAATATTTGTGGTCTGTTTCAGACATAACACAGCTGTATCAACAAATATTGTGGTGATATTTTTTAGGAATGTATGAAAATGACATTGTTAATGATCCCCTCCCTGTCGCTGTGGTGGCTGTTTTTTAACATCATAAAATAAGTATGGTATTCAAATCAATCATTGGCTCAAGCCTAGAAACTGAGACCATCCAAAACGTCTGTAAGCCAAGCCTTTTTCGAGAGAAATTAAAGTCTTGACTCGTGATCATTTCCCTAGTACGCGTAACCACATCAATTCTATTCCAATGGGATATTTTGGAAGCAAGCCACATCTATTATGAATGCATGCTGCCCCGAATGGTAAGGAAGAAGCACGATGTCCAGATGTGAATTCACACTGAGCTACCAGTCATTTTTGATGGGGACTATTTAATGAAGCGCCACACGACTTCAGCCCCTGCTAATTTTTCTTCTCTTTATTCCGATCCTTCAGACATATTTCCAAGACCATAACAAATACATGGCCTAGCAGAAATGTGAGGAATGGCTGCAAGAGATCTAGCTTACATTCTCTTAGCAGCAACTTGGGTGCACGTCGTCCATGACTTCCTCGGGTGGTTTACTCTTTCAAATTTGTGGCTTATTGTGTTCTGATTTGGATGGACCAGTTACAGCAAATACAAAAAGACAACGTTGGAAACATTACATAACCCAGACAACTAGGACGCGCATTAACAGCCAAGGATGTCCCTTCTGTTTTGGTGCCCTGAAAAATAATCTGCATGGGGCCTGAGTCATACCTGCATTGCTCACTGTCTGGAGAATGTATGTCTGGAGCCAACGTTAGTTTTTATATCTCATTCTATGCTCCTCATTCTAGTCAGAGGCTTCCCAGATGATCTCCATGTGGTTTCACGCTGCATCTTTATTGTCTCTGAAGTCATTAAACGTGCTTCAAAGAGCTCAAACCTGGTGCCGGAATGCCAACAGAACACAGTTAAAGCTTCAAGAAAGAAAGAAAAAAAAAAATGCTCCTTGGCTCCCTCTAGAGTTGCAATGAGGGCCTCAGTTCTAATTGTACTGGTAATACATGCAGTACCTACTGTGGTACCTACTGTGGTACCAACAGCCTGTGGGCAAGCTCACCAAAGTTGAAGTTTGGAAGATTGCAAGAGGATAAGCAGAAGAAGCTTACTACTTACAATACTAGTGGCCTTCTTTTGCATTCAGAATTGTGTTAGATGTAAATATAAACGGAATACAATGGTTTGCAAATCCTTCTCAACCCATATTCAATTGAATGCACTAAAAAGACAAGATATTTGATGTTCAAACTCATAAACTTTATTTTTTTTTGGCAAATAATAATTAACTTAGAATTTCATGGCTGCAACACGTGCCAAAGTAGTTGGGAAAGGGCATGTTCACCACTGTGTTACATGGCCTTTCCTTTTAACAACACTCAGTAAACGTTTGAAAACTGAGGAGACACATTTTTTAAGCTTCTCAGGTGGAATTCTTTCCCATTCTTGCTTGATGTACAGCTTAAGTTGTTCAACAGTCCGGGGGTCTCCATTGTGGTATTTTAGGCTTCATAATGCGCCACACATTTTCAATGGGAGACAGGTCTGGACTACAGGCAGGCCAGTCTAGTACCCGCACTCTTTTACTATGAAGCCACGTTGATGTAACACGTGGCTAGGCATTGTCTTGCTGAAATAAGCAGGGGCGTCCATGGTAACGTTGCTTGGATGGCAACATATGTTGCTCCAAAACCTGTGTGTACCTTTCAACATTAATGGCGCCTTAACAGATGTGTATGTTACCCATGTCTTGGGCACTAATACACCCCCATACCATCACAGATGCTGGCTTTTCAACTTTGCGCCTATGACAATCTGGATGGTTCTTTTCCTCTTCGGTCCGGAGGACACAACGTCCACAGTTTCCAAAAAAACAATTTGAAATGTGGACTCGTCAGACCACAGAACACTTTTCCACTTTGTATCAGTCCATCTTAGATGAGCTCAGGCCCAGCGAAGCCGACAGCGTTTCTGGGTGTTGTTGATAAACGGTTTTCGCCTTGCATAAGAGAGTTTTAACTTGCACTTACAGATGTAGCGACCAACTGTAGTTACTGACAGTGGGTTTCTGAAGTGTTCCTGAGCCCATGTGGTGATATCCTTTACACACGGATGTCGCTTGTTGATGCAGTACAGCCTGAGGGATCGAAGGTCACGGGCTTAGCTGCTTACGTGCAGTGATTTCTCCAGATTCTCTGAACCCTTTGATGATATTACGGAGCGTAGATGGTGAAATCCCTAAATCCCTTGCAATAGCTGGTTGAGAAATGTTTTTCTTAAACTGTTCAACAATTTGCTCACGCATTTGTTGACAAAGTGGTGACCCTCGCCCCATCCTTGTTTGTGAATAACTGAGCATTTCATGGAATCTACTTTTATACCCAATCATGGCACCCACCTGTTCCCAATTTGCCTGTTCACCTGTGGGATGTTCCAAATAAGTGTTTGATGAGCATTCCTCAACTTTATCAGTATTTATTGCCACCTTTCCCAACTTCTTTGTCACGTGTTGCCGGCATCAAATTCTAAAGTTAATGATTATTTGCAAAAAAAAAAAAAGTTTATCAGTTTGAACATCAAATATGTTGTCTTTGTAGCATATTCAACTGAATATGGGTTGAAAATGATTTGCAAATCATTGTATTCCATTTATATTTACATCTAACACAATTTCCCAACTCATATGGAAACGGGGTTTGTATTTAAAGGAGCCATATGTAATAATTCCATGTCAAGTCATCATTAAATGGCCCTGGTATGTCAAAAGGCATTAATAAATAATGTTCTTTTCGAATGCCTTTGTAATTGATGACAGTTGTTCAGCGGATGTTTTCAAAATTAGATTTACAGCCCCGAAATATTGTTATTGTTTTCATTTCCATGTACCGCCCTCTACCGTTTGACCAATCAGAAAGTCTGCGAGTGTGTCACATCCAGGTTGCCAGTTACGCACTGGCTAGCTACTGCCCCTGGTAAAGTTACTAAACATGTCAGACCTTAGTAAATCTAAAAGGCGTCATTACGATTCTCAACTTATTCATGACAAAGCCTTTGAAAGATGGAGACGATTGAAGGTGGAGAAGATTTTTTCATCTGACGCCAAACTTGCTAATTTCCTCCTTGTCAGGCATTTACGTTTTCGTATTACTTGTAATAAATGGAAATTAACATTTTGTATGTAAACTATATAGTCCAATACTGTCTGTGATTTTGTCTAACAAAGCTAGTATGTTCGTGCAATGAATGATTAGTGTGATGGTGCTTAGCTCCTAGTGTAATACTTAATATGCTCGCTTGGTCAATAACACATCGACATATAGGCTAACGGGGGAATTATATGCCCGTTAGCCTATATGTCGATGTGTATTTGAATTGACAGGGCAAATATTATATTTTCCACAAATAAAACCTATGTGGATATGGGAAGTGTCAGTGCCTATTTCGTTCTGATACGCTGAGGAAATGGGTTCCAACATTAGCACGGCTGTCCTCATGGGAATGTGAAACGTATGGTGACAGCCAAATCACATGATAAAATAATTCCTCATTCCTGTAGCCTATAGGCATACCTTGGTAAAATGTCTCCTCTTTAGTTTTGGGCGTACATTAGGCTGCTAAGCATGCTCTACTTATTTCCCCCCGTATTACCATTGCTAGCGTTGGTTGTAGTTTGTTTTAGTCTTTGTTTTCTGATAGTACTGACAATAACCATATGATTGCCATTTGTTGTGATATTGTACGCAGGCATGGCATACAAACCCCGTTTCCATATGAGTTGGGAAATTGTGCTAGATGTAAATATAAACGGAATACAATGATTTGCAAATCATTTTCAACCCATATTCAATTGAATATGCTACAAAGACAACATATTTGATGTTCAAACTGATAAAAAAATTTTTTTGTGCAAATAATCATTAACTTTAGAATTTGATGCCAGCAACATGTGACAAAGAAGTTGGGAAAGGTGGCAATAAATACTGATAAAGTTGAGGAATGCTCATCAAACACTTATTTGGAACATCCCACAGGCGAACAGGCACATTGGGAACAGGTGGGTGCCATGATTGGGTATAAAAGTAGATTCTATGAAATGCTCAGTTATTCACAAACAAGGATGGGGCGAGGGTCACCACTTTGTCAACAACTGCGTGAGCAAATTGTTGAACAGTTTAAGAAAAAACTTTCTCAACCAGCTATTGCAAGGAATTTAGGGATTTCACCATCTACGGTCCGTAATATCATCAAAGGGTTCAGAGAATCTGGAGAAATCACTGCACGCAAGCAGCTAAGCCAGCGACCTTCGATCCCTCAGGCTGTACTGCATCAACAAGCGACATCAGTGTGTAAAGGATATCACCACATGGGCTCAGGAACACTTCAGAAACCCACTGTCAGTAACTACAGTTGGTCGCTACATCTGTAAGTGCAAGTTAAAACTCTCCTATGCAAGGCGGAAACCGTTTATCAACAACACCCAGAAACGCCGTCGGCTTCGCTGGGCCTGAGCTCATCTAAGATGGACTGATGCAAAGTGGAAAAATGTTCTGTGGTCTTACGAGTCCACATTTCAAATTGTTTTTGGAAACTGTGGACGTCGTGTCCTCCGGACCAAAGAGGAAAAGAACCATCCGGATTGTTATAGGCGCAAAGTTGAAAAGCCAGCATCTGTGATGGTATGGGGGTGTATTAGTGCCCAAGACATGGGTAACTTACACATCTGTGAAGGCGTCATTAATGCTGAAAGGTACATACAGGTTTTGGAGCAACATATGTTGCCATCCAAGCAATGTTACCATGGGCGCCCCTGCTTATTTCAGCAAGACAATGCCAAGCCACGTGTTACATCAACGTGGCTTCATAGTAAAAGAGTGCGGGTACTAGACTGGCCTGCCTGTAGTCCAGACCTGTCTCCCATTGAAATGTGTGGCACATTATGAAGCCTAAAGTACCACAACTGAGACCCCCGGACTGTTGAACAACTTAAGCTGTACATCAAGCAAGAATGGGAAAGAATTTAATTCCACCTGAGAAGCTTAAAAAATGTTTCTCCTCAGTTCCCAAACGTTTACTGAGTGTTGTTAAAAGGAAAGGCCATGTAACACAGTGGTGAACATGCCCTTTCCCAACAATTTAGGCACGTGTTGCAGCAATGAAATTCTAAGTTAATTATTATTTGCAAAAAAAAAAAAAAGTTTATGAGTTTGAACATCAAATATCTTGTCTTTGTAGTGCATTTAATTGAATATGAGTTGAAAAGGATTTTCAAATCATTGTATTCCGTTTATATTTACATCTAACACAATTTCCCAACTCATATGGAAACGGGGTTTGTACTTCTTCCTGAAAATAGCCTAATTTTCTGTGTAAAATATGTTGGTTAGAGATTTGTTTTTGACAAAATGCTTGTCTATTCAGCTGCCATGGTCCCAGCACCTCAACCCCTAGTAAGAGGCAGTGGACGTTTGAAGTTCCTTGGAGTAGCCCAGTCAATCGAGCTGGATTCGGCTGCGTATCTGGCAACCTCAGTCATGGAGAGTGGGAGGGGACTACAGAATGTTGACCGTGAATACAGTACCATTTCTGGCCACATTAGTACACATGGCTCCTTTAAAGAAAGGAGCTGATTATTGGTATCTTACTATGGTGAATTTTATTTGGGAAGGGTTAAAGGTAAGTTAAAGGACCCATCCTGTCCAGATGGCCGGAATTTAACTAACAATTTCTCTTTATGGATTTTTTGGTTCCTGAAAATTAATTTGACAGTAATATTATTTAGTTATTGTGTAATGGGTAGATGGCTAACTATTATTTTCATCACTTATTGCATGTTTCTGACACCCTGTGTTTTTGAAGACGTACAACGTATCCATCTATTGTTGCTTTTATGTCACGGCTTGTCACACCAAGCCATGCCTTATTTTGAGTTTGTTGGCATTTTCCTGTGTTTGATGATTTAGTTCCGGTCTAGCGCTCTTATTTTGGTTTCACTTCCTGTTTTAGTTTGTCCTTCCTGAAGCGACTTGACTCCTGTAACCTAATCTAACCTGTTTATCACAGACTTGTTCTTCCTGGATCACGCAAACATGGATTTTTTTCAAGGGCGAATACTGTTAGCCACCCCCCACTGTCAATGACTCCACCCAGAGTGACTTTCCAGCTTTCCGAAGCTGAAGCCAAGGCTATACCAGCAGTTTAACCAAACTTGTACAGCTCTTTGGGGCAGCTTAAGCAGTTGTTTGATTTCTAAGAAAATCTTCGACCTTGAACTAATTATGTTTTTTCAGCACATTTTCAAGCACAATTGAACTCAACTCAAGTTACACTTCTAGAAATAAAAAAATCAGTAGAAGAGGACGAAAAAAACAAAAACAAATATTATACTCTTATTCTCCTTTTCACTGCTTTTTGAGAGCCTCCATGTTCACGGCAACATTTGTGTCCCCTTCTGCGAGCGTGAAGCGGAGCGGCACTAGAGTGAGTACCAGAGGTGTGGACTCGAGTCACATGACTTGGACTCGAGTCAGACTCGAGTCATGAATTTGATGACTTTAGACTCGACTTGACAAAATGTAAAGAGACTTGCAACTCGACTTAGACTTTAACATCAATGACTTGTGACTTCACTTGGACTTGAGCCTTTTGACTTGACATGACTTGCTACTTTCCCCAAAACCTAAAGCTTAAAAAGTTATTTGGGAGCGCTCTGTAGCTTTCATTTTGTACGTGTCTGTCTATCAGCGTGTGTGCTGCGTATCAGCGTTTGTACGCTCAGTACAACAGCCAATCAAATTAGATCTACATTGTTTTCATCACACAGCATTCAGCCAATCAAATTGCAGGACAACCAATGAACAAGAGTTGTCAAACACAACGCGCCAGTGAGAAAGATTTATACCAAAGTTGGTTTCGTTCGGGTATAAAAACTACGACTTGGTCAACAAAAAACGAATTGCCGTATGCAAATCACGCAGTTCGAATATTACAGACGGAGACGCAACAACTTCCAACTTCGTTCGACATTTGAAGTTGCACAAAGAAGGGTAAGTTTTGAATGTAAGCTAACGTTTATTGGCTAAGTAACGTGACTTTTATTTGCTGTGTAGTTAAATCAGTGAGGCTGTAAACTCACTGCTAACGTCATAACCATAGACATCTTATAAGTAGACCCAGCATCGAGCGCTACTGCCTACTGGCGCAGACGAGACGCGGGGCCGCCATCTTGGAGTGGTGATCCGCTCCACTCAGTGCAATTCATTTGGCAGGAGCAATGAACTGTCAGCGCATTTAATTCATTTTACCTCACTGAATACCACTCATTTTCACGCGCTTTTTCGTCATACGTGTAGCTCTGATGACGGACACATGTTTTATTATTCATAGTTTGCTTAACAGTAATATAATATTCTTATATGCTATAACATACTTGCCAACCTTGAGACCTCCAATATCGGGAGGTGGGGGGGGGGGGGGGGGTAGGCTTGGTCGGGGGTGGTGGGCGTGGTTGGGGCGGGGGGCGTGGTTATGGGCGTGGTTAAGAGGAGAGTATATTTACAGCTAGAATTCACCAACTCAAGTATTTGATATATATATATATATATATATATATATATATATATATATAAATACTTGACTTTCAGTCAATTCTAGCTATATATATATATATATATATATATATATATATATATATATATATATTTTTTTTTTTTTTTTTTTTTTTTTTTTTTTTTATTTTATTTTATTATATATATAAATAAAAGAAATACTTGAATTTTAGTGTTCATTTATTTACACATATACACACACACACACACAACACTCATCTACTCATTGTTGTACTTGAAAGTACAATGCTTTGTTAAGTGTTGAATTGTCCATCCTCTTTCTATTCTCTGTCACTATTTTTTTAACCATGCTGAACACCCTCTCTGATGATGCATTGCTGTGTGGCACGCACAAAAGTGCTTTCATCAAATGCACAAGAGTGTGGAATCTTCCACCTCTCCCTAGCATGGCCCAAAACCGGTCAATCCTTGCTTCCTGGGGAAGATCTTCCCTGGCAAGCAATTGGTACTTCAGTACTTGTAACCGGAGGCTGGTCAGGTCCAATCGCAGCTGCGGCAGACTTTTTTTTTTGGGGGCGTGGCCTCCAGCTCCGGCTGAATACCGGGAGTTTGTCGGGAGAAAATCTCTGTCGGGAGGTTGTCGGGAGAGGCGCTGAATATCGGGATTCTCACGCTAAAAACGGGAGGGTTGGCAAGTATGGCTATAAGTGACCATACGTCCGAGATCAAAACTGGGAATATAAGCCCAGAGAAGGGGGAAAAAAACGGTCAGCTATTTTTAAGTTGAAGAAACAATATGATTACGTTATATATACATGCGTATATCCTATATAAACAATGTATGAATACATTAGATATCTATATATCTTATAGACCATATCTCTGTTGCTGCAGCAGCAGAGAGTTTATTCTGTCTTGACACTTTGTATTGATATTTTGTATTACATTCTTCCCTTAAATGATCATGTTTACAGTGATTGTAATATATGTATTTTTTATGTATGTCACTTTGGATAAAAGCGTCTGCCAAAGACTTAAACATATATAAACACCTGAAACTCTTTATATCAGCTAAAACCACCAATCTGTTTCACTGGATTCAGAATAAAACCAAATGCTGTCTTACCCAACAATGTTAGTATTTGAATATTGTTACTTGAAGACTTATTCCTGGTTACAATTATACTGTTAAGAAAGTATTGTCTTATATTTTGCCTAAAAGGAGAATGCATCATAATCAGTGGCGGCTGGTGAATTTTGTTTTAGGTAGGGCTGAAAGTTTGTAAACCAAACCCCTGTAGGGGCGTCATCCTCCCCCAGAAGATTTCTTTGTGATTTTCACATACAAATATTGAAGATCTTTGCTCCTTCTCAACTCTGTGGTAATGTTATTTTCATAAAATACAACCAATAGTACATTAATGTTAAATCTTACTTGTGAAAAGTAATCCCCCGATTCCTATTTTCAACAGTCCGCTCATTTGAGCAGGAAAACGCTGAACACCAGCCCGGCATCTTTGTTTTCTACCTGTCAACTGTCAGTTTAGGCTGCTCGCCGGCTACTCATCACCACTTCAAGATGCAATTTGCTCGCGTCACAGCAACCAATACTGCGTCTACTTATAGTATGTCTATGGTTATAACGTCATTGCAAACACGGCAATATTAAGATTAAATTAAAGATTAAAGTACCAATGATTGTCACACACACAATAGATGTGGTGAAATTTGTCCTCTGCATTTGTCCCATCCCCTTGGGGAGCAGTGGGCAGCAGCGGCGCCACGCCCGGGAATCATTTTGGTGATTTAACCCCCAATGTTGCGTCCACTGCAGTTTGCTACCTTATTCATACTTTTTGTCAAGTGATTTTTTTAAGCAGGGTTGCATGAGGTACCTATACTTAACGTTACGTTAGTCAATGTATCACACACAGTAACGTAACGTTAGACGGCGGTCAGCAGCACCGCGTATTTTAGCCACCTACAAAAAGACAAACATAGTCAAATAAAGGTCAGTTAAAATGTATACTATATTAAGAATATGTGTACATATTGCATAGGGCCCTGACATCTAAAAAGTACAACTCTGTTCATTGTTATGTTCATGTATTTGTTGTTTTTCACGTGTACGCACACATAAACACACATACAGTATGAGATGAGATCAATGAGATAAGGTAAGAACAAGATAGAAACTGCTGTGGAACTAGTTACATTGCAATATGCTATGGAAATACAATGTTAACACTTTTGTACAAATAAGTACAGTTGCACTTGTTTTTGCAAATGTGTTTATTCTGTAAAGGAATGAGTTAAATGTTTAAAATTGTTTAAACTATTAAAATGACTGGTTAATAGTGCTATTATGAATTGCAATGTCAGTACTATTTTTTTTCCTGCTATTTCAAATGCACTTGTTTTAATAAACAAATACAGCGGTTTAAAAGCATACACAATCTGTGTGAAAATATTAGTCTGTGGTTAAAAGGACTTGAAAGGACTCGAAACTCAAAATGCAGGACTTGTGACTTGACTTGAGACTTTCCAGTCTTGACTTTGGACTTGACTCGGGACTTGCCTGTCTTGACTCGGGACTTGACTCGAGACTTGAGGGCAAAGACTTGAGACTTACTTGTGACTTGCAAAGCAATGACTTGGTCCCACCTCTGGTGAGTACTATCTACCGCCATAATGTGTTGAGACCTGTTCCAAGCCAAGGAGAAAGCAAAAAGCCTTCATTACTTACGCTCGCTATTGCTGTACCTGCGTGAAGGTGTTCAGTTACAATAAGGAACTACAAAAACCTTCACAACACGTAATGTACAACATACTTTTCTGCAAGTTCTAACTTGGTTTTTGACCCCTTCTGGTGGTGCTAGTTTCTTAAAATCACATACTGCACAATGAAAACTTGCCTCCAGTCTTCTGTAGGTGACGTCAGCAGGCTGATGCAGGCCCGCCCACATTTTGGAGCTAAAAGTGGCCGTTCCAATAAGTGCTCAAACTTGTTGGGAAATAGGCCTAAAATTACTACTGTCTGTTTTGGGGGTATTATATCTGTAGACATACACTATATTGCCAAAAGTATTTGCAAGTATCTGCATCCTACGCTTTGCATTGGACTTGGTGATGCATGGCTTAGATGCAGCTGCTCGGTCGTGGAAACCCATTCCATGAAGCTCTCTGCATACTGGATGTGGGTTAATTGGAAGGTCACAAGAAGTTTGGAGCTTTGTAGCGACTGACTGTGCAGAAAGTCGGCGACCTCTTTGCACAATGCGCTTCAGCATCCGCTGACCCCTCTCTGTCAGTTTACGTGGCCTACCACTTGGTGGCTGAGTTGCTGTTGTTCCCAAACTCTTCCATTTTCCTATAATAAAGCCAACAGTTGACTTTGGAATATTTAGGAGCGAGGACATTTCATGACTGGATTTGTTGCATAGGTGGCATCCTATGACAGTTCCACGTTGGAAATCACTGAGCTCCTGAGAGCGGCCCATTCTTTGACAAATGTTTGTAGAAACAGTCTCCATACCTAAGTGCTTGATTTTATACACCTGTGGCCGGGCCAAGTGATTAGGACACCTGATTCTTATCATTTGGATGGGTGGCCAAATACTTTTGGCAACATAGTGTACACGTTAGGTCAAGAACTATGAAATAGTGCCAATGTTGCCAGGATTAGAGGGGCCCTTTAACTCGTTGGACCGTGTTTCTCTGGTGAATGCGAAAGTAGCTAAATATTTGTTGAGAGGAAAGAAAAGAAAACAGAAGAAGTGACTCGGAATCTGATTTATTCACTGTGGTGCTTGAAGAGAACGAGATAGGGGCGGTTGACTGCAGCTTGTTGCAAATTGAAGTAGCTAGTCAACCAGAAAGCTGTTTTCTTGCGATGCTAATCAAAGTATGACACATCCTTTCAGCATTGTAACTTTTCTCCTTCTCACATCAACACTCTTTCTTCTTTCACGCCCAAGCCCATGTTGGATCAGATTACGTTTCACAGCCACAGGCCTGAACAGGGAGCATGCAGATGAGCCAGCTGAGTCTCTTAGTTGGGGACATGCAAGGACTGTGCAAACACACATGCTCAGTGGGGGGATGATTAGTTGTCCCGTTATAAGTAGATTAGCGTTCTTGCGTTCGTGTGATTACTCTCCTTTTTTGCGTGTCACGTATACAGATAAAGTCTCTCTCTTGTTGCAAAATGGGCTTCTGTTGGGCACTCTTCTCTCGTTGTCACTGCCAGTGTAAGTCACCAGAGCATCACACACTGCAGGGGAGCGCCATCCTTGTGCACCGCTCCCTGTCAGTTGTTTGAGTGCAAGCGATTCAAACATTTATAATGAAATAAAAGAAAGCAAAATGCACTGATCCAAGTGAGAACAAAAAGGAGTATCATCTCGTGCTTTGTCAAAAAGAGGGTTATTTGGATCCGACTGTTGTGCTTTGACAATCGCAGGACTAAATGGCTCTAGGATTTTTATTTTCTCGTGTGGCTAAGTGGGGGCTTGACCGATACTTGGGGATGAAAATAATCGATTTTCATGACTTCAGTTCTAATTTTTTCAATAAAACCCTTTCAATTAACCCTTTCATTTTCATTTGCTCCAAAAATAAACCCATAAAAAGTGGATCAAACTAGAGTAGGCTTGTCCAAACTTTTTGACTTAGGGGCTGCATTGGGCTTAAAACATTGGCTGGGGGCTGAATATATATATATATATATATATATATAAATATATATATATATATATATATATATATATATATATATATATATATATATATATATATATATATATATATATATATATATATATATATATATATATATATATATATATATATACATATATATATATATATATATATATATATATATATATATATATATATATATATATATATATATATATATATATATATATATATACACTACCGTTCAAAAGTTTGGGGTCACTCAAACAATTTTGTGGAATAGCCTTCATTTCTAAGAACAAGAATAGACTGTCGAGTTTCAGATGAAAGCTCTCTTTATCTGGCCATTTTGAGCGTTTAATTGACCCCACAAATGTGATGATCCAGAAACTCAATCTGCTCAAAGGAAGGTCAGTTTTGTAGCTTCTGTAACGAGCTAAACTGTTTTCAGATGTGTGAACATGATTGCACAAGGGTTTTCTAATCATCAATTAGCCTTCTGAGCCAATGAGCAAACACATTGTACCATTAGAACACTGGAGTCATAGTTGCTGGAAATGGGCCTCTATACACCTATGTAGATATTGCACCAAAAACCAGATATTTGCAGCTAGAATAGTCATTTACCACATTAGCAATGTATAGAGTGTATTTCTTTAAAGTTAAGACTAGTTTAAAGTTAAAGTACAGTGCTTTTCCTTAAAAAATAAGGACATTTCAATGTGACCCCAAACTTTTGAACGGTAGTATATACATATATATATGTATATATATATATATATATATATATATATATATATATATATATATATATATATATATATATATATATATATATATATATATATATATATATATATATATGTGTGTGTATATCATACTTGCCAACCTTGAGACCTCCGATACCGGGAGGTGGGGGGTGGGGTGGGGGCGTGGTCAGGGGTGGGGTGGGGGCGTGGTTGGGGGCGTGGTTAAGAGGGGAATATATTTAAGCTAGAATTCACCAACTCAAGTATTTCATATATATATATATATATATATATATATATATATATATATATATATATATATATATATATATATATATATATATATATATATATATATATATATATATATATATATATATATATATGTATGAAATACTTGACTTTCAGTGAATTCTAGCTATATATATATATATATATATATATATAGGCGCTGAATACCGGGAGTCTCCCAGTAAAAACGGGAGGGTTGGCAAGTATGGTGTATATATATATATATATATATATATATATATATGTATGTATATACCCTCGCTAGGGTACTGGAGTGGGCATTGGAGTTTGCTCAACCAGTCCACATGTTTTTTGTGGATTTGACAAAGGCCTTCAATCGTGTCCCTCGCGGTGTCCCGTGGGGGGTGCTCCAGGTGTACGGGGTCCAGGGTCCTTTGCTATGGGCCATACGGTCCCTGTACAATCAGAGCAGGAGTCTGGTTCGCATTGCCGATTATACATTTGTAAGTCAGACATGTTCTCAGTGGACGTTGGACTCCGCCAGTGCTGCCCTTAGTTCATTATCTTTATGGACAGAATTTGTAGGCACAGTCAGGGTGTGGAGAGTTTCCAGTTTGGTGGCCAGAGGATCGCATCCCTGATTTTTGCAGATGATGTGGTCCTGTTGGCTTCATCAGGCTGGGAATTACAGTGTTCACTGGGGCGGTTTGCAGCCGAGTGTGAAGCTGCTGGGATGAGGATCAGCACCTCCAAATCTGAGGCCATGGTTCTCAGTCGGAAAATGGTGGACTGCACCTCTCGGGTCGGGTCGAAGTTCTGCCTCATGTGGAGGAGTTCAAGTATCTCTGGGTTTTGTTCACGAGTGAGGGAAGAATAGAACGTGATATTGACAGACGGATTGGTGCGGCGTCTGCAGTGATGCAGTCACTGCACCGGTCTGTTGTGGTGAAGAAGGCGCTGAGCCAGAAGGCGAAGCTCTCGATTTACAGGTCGGTCTACGTTCCTACCCTCACCTATGGTCATGAACTTTGGGTAATGACCGAAAGGACAAGGTCGCGAATACAAGCGGCAGAAATTAGTTTCCTCCGCAGGATGTCTGGGATCACCCTCAGAGATAGGGTGAGGAGCTCGGTCATCCGGGAGAGACTCAGAGTAGAGCCACTTCTCCTTCATGTCGAGAGGAGTCAGCTGAGATGGCTCGGGCATCTACTACGGATGCCTCCCTGGTGAGGTGTTTCGGGCATGTCCAGACGGGAGGAGACCTCGGGGCAAACCTAGGACACTTCTGAGGGACTATGTCTTACAGCTGGCCTGGCAATGCCTCGGTATCCCCCTTGTAGAACTAGAGGAGGTGGCCGAGGACAGGGAAGTCTGGGCATCTCTGCTTAGACTGCTGCCACCGCAACCCGGACTCAGATAAGCGGATGGATATATAGACTTCATCCGCCGATTAAATAATTCATTGCAACACAATTGCCACAGACTGCTAAAATTTTCATTTTGTCTATGACAGAATTACCGGAACAGAAAAGCGCCAGTTGGGCATTAAAGACTATAGCTTTCATCACCAGACACCTGTTTTGGCGTTCTAAGGATTGCAGGGTCAGCGTTCTGTAAGCTTTATAAGCAGTTGATGGCAGCAACAATACCTTATTGATTGTGTCAAAAAGCTGCTTCTTCAAAAAAAAGCGAGGGTGAGCAATCAAAGAGACGGATACATTTGTCAATGCAGGCCTCAGCCTGAGGATGCAATGCAGGAAAATGAGACTAAAGTAGACACTTCTCTCTCTATTGATCTAAAACATGCACACACAATTCCACCGACTAACAGCTCAATATTACACCATTACAGGAAAAAAACTCATCTCATTGTGTGTTTATCAGCAGAGAGCTGGCTCGTCATCTGATATGGTATTGACACCATGGGAGTTACCATTATGAATGTGCTTAACTTCTTAATGTGATCGAGACCATTGGCTCCTGACCGCTTCATTACTTTTTGTAAATGTGAAGTCACACATTCTTGAGTCACATTGTTGCTGTTTGAACTCAAAACTCCATCAAACTGTGGATGTGCAAACATGTTTACTCCCCAAGCAACAAGGCTTGCTGTGAGCCTGAAGAATAGTATATCAATGGAATGCTTATATTGCTTGTTATACGGTGGCTATTGAAAGAGAACACACCTGCACAGGGAGGACGTTTGGATTTCCAAAGTTTGGTTTGAAGGGATTGTTGGTCATGTAAATGGGAAACAAATTGTTCAATAATTAATTTTTTTTAATGAATTAACAAAATTGACAGAACGATTAAAAGAAAAACGCTTTATTTCGGGTTTTCAAGATTACATTATGATTTAGTTTCATGTTTCCTTTGTATGGTCCACTAGAACAAAAGACTGATACTTAAGCCATTACACTACAACGTTCTATTTGCGTTCCTTTTCTCTTGGCCCGGCTCGTAGTCGACAACATTTTTGGATTATATGCCGCTACTTTTTTCCTATGCTTTGCACCCCGCGGCTTATGAAACGGTGCGGCTAATCAATGGATGTTTTCTTTGCCAAGGGCCATAATGTTTTGTATTCAACAAATAGTTTTCATATTACCCCGGTAGAGAAGCCGGAAATGTTTTGTTTCTGTTTGTGCTATATTTTATACGAGTTTGCTCACTGCAGGTGCTGCTAGTTGAAACTGTACTTCCTGTTTTGTGTCTTGAACCCGAAGTATATCCTCTTTCGTCTATTTGTCTAGGATTCTTCATTCATCACTCCAAGCAACATTTGTAAGTTTTACAATATAACGTGTGACGTCAGTAGTAGGGTTTTCATGCATATTTGCACGTGCTATCGTAATGCGATCGTATAGTATCGTCGTTAGCATTAGCAAATATGCTAACACTTTTACAATAGTCTGTGTTAGTACTATTAACTTACTTACAATTATATTATTTTTCTTTCAGTTTTGTAAATTCACCACAATGTCACCGTGGACTTATTGAGGCTGCTTAGCTCATTAAAACGCTAGCTTCTAAAGCTAGCGGTTCCATGACGATGACTTCCGTTTTGTTTGATTGGACGTTTTACTGCTGTTGTACAGGCACCGTTTGAAAACAATTAAGATATGTAAATAAACATTCACAAAATCTTATATCACATATATCGTATATATTTGGGGATTGTTGTGCGTTTTTTGCTTCCACTGGGCATAATATTTAATGAATCAATTGTTTAGAATGAATTGTTTGTTGTAATTTGATTATTGCATGATTGACCGCCATCAGCAGAGCCGATGTTAATGCAGACTTAGTCTGTGGTCTGAAGAAGATCAACATGACTGCAATGGGAAGTTCAGCTACATCCAAGCTGACGAGACGCTGCTAAAATGAATATTATGAAATAGGTGCACCTGACCTTGCAGTCACATGTCCTCCTGTAGGGACGAGGGTGTGTTTACCAATCAGCTAAGATTATGCTGCAGTTTAGCAGAAATTGTTTATTATTTATATTCAACTATTCAAAAATGTCATTATTACTAGCATTACAGTACCGTATTTTTTGTATTATAAGGCGCACTTAAAATCCTTTCATTTTCTCAAAACTCGACAGTGCGCCTTATAGCCCGGTGCGCCTAATGTACGGAATAATTTTGATTGTGCTTACACACCTCAAAGCTATTTTATTTGGTACATGGTGTAATGATAAGTGTGACCAGTAGAGATAAGAGATATGTGGAGACTGCAATATGACTCAAGTAAACAACACCAAAATTGTGTATGTTCCACTGAAAATATAGAACATTACACACGGCGCTCAAAAATCTATCAAAATGTTTTAGTACGACTTTGGTAAGCTATGAAGCTGCACCGCTTGATGAATTGTACTGTGCTTCAACATACGAGCATTATTCATGTGTGTATAAGGTAAGACATATTATCTGGCATTTTGTTTTGCAATATTATGCAAAAGCAACTTGTCTTACCTTCTGGTACCTGCTGATCTGTATTTGGGATCTGCATAAGTCCTGAAAATTTGTGCGAGTCTGCCTTTGTAGTCCGTGTCGACAACGTAGTCGATAAGCTTCTTCGTTTCCTCTATCTTCTTGTTATGGGACATTCATCCTCTGCTGTTGCCATTTCTAATATAAAGTAGTGTAAAGTTCTTACTTATATCTGTCAGTAAACTCGCCATGAAAGCGCTAAAACATACCGGTGTAGTGAGTTTCCATTATTCACCCAAGGAACTTTAGTTATTAGAGAGTTCCGGTCGGACGCTTTTTCACGGGACACATTGTTATTGCACTGGTGAGCCACGGATGAGGAGATGCTGCTCCGTTATTGATTTAAGTACAGTCTGAATGTCAATAAAACAGTTAGCTCCATCATTTGACACTTTTTCCACTCCACAAGGAAATGTTTTCAATTTAGAAAAAAATAAATAAGGATATGACCCCTTTAATGCGCCCTATAATCCGGTGCGCCTTTTGTATGAAAATATACCTGACTAGACCCGCTCATCGGCAGTGCGCCTTATAATGGTCCGGAAAATACGGTATATCTTGAAAAAAAACTAACATGTTTTGTCCTTGGCCTATTTTGCATTCATTCAACAATTTGGTAAAAATATACCACCATAGTTTTATTCTGCTAGTAAAGGAAAATAGCTGCATCATATGCAGTGTTGGGTCTAACGCGTTACTACTGTATCGCCGTTATTTTCGGCGGTAACTACGTTTGTAGTAGTCTAACGCGTTATTTTTTATATTCAGTAACTCAGTTACCGTTACAACATGATGCTTTACTGAGTTGTTTTACACTATTTTTTATGTAGTATCGGCTAGAAACTGAGGAAGATCTGAGTGTGTTTTATTGCTGCGGTGTCGTCCTTCTGCATGTTCCTGTGTCACAAGGAAGAGGCGCGTCACGCGCTGTGTGTGTGTGCGTGTGTGTGTGTGGGCCGGGAGGGGGGGGGGGGGCGTGTCTGTGTTTACTAGCAAGACATGGCGGAGCCGAAGCCGAGTTTCTTAACATGGAGATATTCTCACTACTTTTCTTTTGTCGAGCACAAAGAAAATACAATTTTAGTTAAATGTAAGTTGTGCCTTGGATCAAAGATCCTATCTACTGCCCAAAACAGCAATTCAAATCTGCTGAAACAGCTACAAAAGCAACATGCTTCGACGAAGCTAGTAAAGAGAGACACACTTCACCTAAGGATTTTAACGGAGGGACTGCTAGCCTGATAGAGCCATTGCAGCGTATGTGCAATTATCTTTTTTGTCATTCTTGCATTCCAGATAAAAAGTGCATTCCTTCTTCCTTCAGACAGATATGGCTGATGTTGGTCTTTTGTTGGTCCTGATGTGCAAATATGTTAATAGCATCTGTGTCTTTGGCAGAGAGTCCCTGTTGTTAGAATAAAGGCAAGCGGCTTGATTTTCCCGGTAAAAACCTTGGAACATGTGTACGGAATTCCAATGACCAGGCCACTTTGATGTTGACAAATTGCTTAATGACACGGACACAAACACAGGAACCTTTCTGTACATTTTATTTACAAAATGTATTAAAATTCTCTGTACAGCGCCTCACTAATGAGGTTCGGTAAATTATGCATGCATCTTTTGCTCTTTTGCACCCACTACTATGCCTGGTAATATTGTTTTGTTTTTTTCTCAGAAGGGTGAGTCTTACACAAAAGAAAAAGGTGGAACTAATTTTACATTAAAAAAAATAAATAAAAAAAGAGGGCTGAATTTCTACTCTAAGGTCAGATTTTGAGTTGTAGAGCTCATCAAGCATTACATGCATTTTATTGTTAAAAAAAAACAAAAAAACTTTCATCATGTAATATAAATAGTTCATCTAAATTTATACATCTCGACATTTTCTTCACATTATCTTTTGTTTTTGTTTTTTTTTTACTTACAAAACTATTTACCCATAGTATTAGGTGATTGAATAAGTATCTTCCTAAATCCTATGGAATCACAGCCTTTTGGGAAATAAATGATTACAGCAATATGGACATGTGCTAATTAAGCTTCCTTCCTTGGTGCCACATTTTATTTGTTTTTTAATTTACAAAGTGAAATCCCCAATCACTGTAATGCTCTTGAAAGGAAACCAAAATGAAAGCACAGTTCATTGTAAAAGGTGAAAGAAAATATAAAAATACACTGATGAAATAGACCACATAGCACAGTTTGAAAGCCATTTCTGTTTGCTTTTAGTTAGATTCAGAAGTTTATCTTGCCTTTTATTTTTATTTTTTTTGGTTTTACTTCCTTGTAAAAAAGAGGATCTTTTGGAGGGTGGGCAACCTTACGTGGGTTTTTTTTCCTACGCACAATATATGCCAAGTATACACTATATTGCCAAAAGTGTTTGGCAACCTGCCTTTACTCACATATGAACTTGAAGTGCCATCCCATGGAATTGTCCAAAATGTTTTGGTATCCTGGAGCATTCAAAGTTCCTTTCACAACCCCACACCATAATTCCTCCTCCACCAAATTTCACACTCGGCACAATGCAGTCCGAAAAATGTAGCGTTCTCCTGGCAACCTCCAAACCCAGACTGGTCCATTACCTTGCAAGATGGAACCACTGCATCCCACGCTTTGTATTGGACTTGGTGATGTATGGCTTAGATGCAGCTGCTCGGCCATGGAAACCCATTCCGTGAAGCTCTCTGCGTACTGTACGTGGGCTAATTGGAAGGTCACGTGAAGTTTGGAGCTCTGTAGCAACTGACCGTGCAGAAAGTCTTTGCACTATGCGCTTCAGCATCCGCTGACCCCTCTCTGTCAGTTTACGTGGCCTACCACTTGGTGGCTGAGTTGCTGTTGTTCCCAAACTCTTCACTTTTCTTATAATAAAGTTGACTTTGGAATATGTAGGAGCGAGGAAATTTCACGACTGGATTGGTTGCACAGGTGGCATCCTATGACAGTTCCACGCTGGAAATCACTGAGAGCGGCCCATTCTTTCACAAGTCATGCCTAAGTGCTTGATTTTATACAAGTGATTAGGACACCTGATTCTCATCATTTGGATGGGTGGCCAAATACTTTTGGCAATATAGTGTATTTCAAGCATGATTGCCTTGATGTGAACAACACACACACACACACACACACACACATACAAACACACTTGGCAGTATTGGAAGTGCGTGTCATGACCTGGTTCTGTGGTGTGGGGCAGCAGCACCGAAATAGTGCGACAAACACACTCGGAACAGTTTTAAATGGCATTTCTCAAAGATGAATCAATTAAAAGAGGGCGGGCGAGTGTATCACGACAGTATAAAAGCTAATAGTGTAATAATCAGTGTCTGGCAGTGCACTGAGGACATACAAAGAGCACATTTGAATACATTTAACCAGTGAAAATCTGGCAGCAGGAGGATGAGGCGAAATCTTCTCATACAAGAAACCAATCAGATCCTCGTCACGTAAAGATTCATCTTCTGTCTGGCACTTCAAAATGTGCTTGGGGTCGCAAATGATGGCTTTAATTCTCTCACGTCAACATGTGTTTCTATACGTCTAATTCTTAACTGACCCCTCACTTCTTCTCCTTTGTGTGACTGTCGAGCAAAAAAAAAAAAGCAATATCGTTGTGAACGCGTTGCATTGATTGGACTTTCCTTAAGGCACTGAGAGGAGGGGGAAAAATCGGCTCTTCCCATAACCGGTCCGGTCGTGTCGTCTTTGCAGATCATCATGCCCGAAGTCCGTCCCCGAAAAAGGATTTTGGCTCCATTCTCGCTATCCGGTCCTTCCATATATATTTAATCACATTTGTACGGGACGATGGGAACGTTGGCTAAACCTGTGTCATGATACAAGGCAGAAGCAAACATGTCAGGTGATCTTGTGTACAAATATTGTGCAAACAAGACAACATTTGTTTTTTTCCCAGAGATATGCAGAGGAGGGGAATACAATTACAGTTTTTACCAATTGCTTACACACTAAATTTGACATTTTCACACAGTTAACACAAGTCTACACACAGTAAACAAAACCACTGTGCAGATTTGCCTAATATTAGACATAGACTCTGCTTCACAGTTTTTGCGAAATATTACACACAATGCTTGACACACACCTTCCCATCTTGCACACATATAACGACTGTGATACACACATTTTCACTCTTTACACACACACTAGGATTGTGATACACACATCTTTATCTCCAGATTTTTTTTTTCAAACCTTGCTGTTGCCTAAGTCTGCACATGTAGTCTAACTCTTCCGGGACGCTACAAGGTGTGTGTGTGGGGGGCCGAGGTTTGGTGGTAGAGGGGGGTGTATTTTGTAGCGTCCCGGAAGAGTTAGTGCTGCAAAGGGTTCCGGGTATTTGTTCTGTTGTGTTTATAGTGCGGATGTTCTCCCGAAATGTGTTTGTCATTCTTGTTTGGTGTGGATTCACAGTGTGGCGTATATTTCTAACAGTGTTAAAGTTGTTTATACGGCTACCCAAAGTGTAACTTGTATCGCTGTTGATCAAGTATGCGTTGCATTCACGTGTGTGCGCGTACAGAAGCCGCACATATCTTGTGACTGGGCCGGCACGTTGTTAAAATGGATGAAAAGCGGACGTGACGGCAGCTCGTAGAGGACGTTAAAGGCAGTGCCTGTAAGGCACGCGCCCAAGACTGTGGTTCGGGTGGACTACGAGATATAGTGACTGATGAACACCTTTGTTCGATAATGAAGGTTGCCTCAGCTCAAAGCCTGAGCCCCGACATTAATGAACTAGCATCCAAGAAAAGATGCAAAGGTATCTGGCTTGGGCACATCAGATTAGATCAGTGTGTTGCAAACTGAGCAGTTTAAAGTCCTGAATGGTTGGTTTATTCATTGTTATTTTATTTTCAAATGTATTAGCCTGTGGAAAAAGTTAATGTTGATATTTACCTCAGAAGGCTGCAAATACAAAAGAGGCATTCAATCTTTATTTAAATTGTATTTGATATGCCATTGATATTTTTTAATTATTATTATTATTATTAGAAACTCGATTTTGCATGTCACTATAAAGTTATATAAGCCTTGCTTGTTCAATATTCAATGCAAAACTTGTTTGGGTCCCTATTAAAATGTTAATTTGGTCAACCTTGGCCCACGGCTTTGTTCAGTTTTAAATTTTGGCCCACTCTGTATTTGAGTTTGACACCCCTACTCTAAAATGTCATTTATATTTATCTCCAGAATTTTTGTCAAACCTTTTTAATTTGTCTTAGATTTTAATGTGTACTGCAGGTCATTGTTGACTGTGATATGTTACTTTACCTGACTGTGGTAAAAATACACATTTGCAGTTTGCAGCATCAATGTTGAGCAGTTCTTACTTTTTACTTTCCATTTAGGTCCTTACGTATATTTTTTAATTTTTTATTTAGCCTTTATTTAACCAGGTAAAATCCCATTGAGATCAAAGATCTCTTTTCCAAGGGAGACCTGGCCAAGGGGGCAGCAGCAAGGTTACATTAAAAACAGTAAACAACACATAAAACATCAAATTTACAACATTAAAACGTGCTCACATGACACATGTGCATACAGACAAGGTAGACTGCAATCCTTTCACAGAAGCTTTAAACTCATTTAATGTAACAAGGGTTTGAAGTTGAAGATTCGATTGTAGGTTATTCCAAGCCTTCGGTGCTGAAAACCTAAATGCTTTCTTGCCCAGTTCAGTTCTTACTTTGGGGACGACAAATTGCAGAACATTCATTGAACGAAGATTGTGACTTCCTTGTTTCTTTAGTATAGGCCCACTTCAAAGTATACAATGACGATTGCTGTAGATTTGCCAATATATTTTGTCAAGTTACAGTAATCATTCATCACAAATGCTAAAAAGGTCGGGCAAAATGCCCCAAACATGTGATTTCATATAGTAAAATAGTTTTGTTTTTTTACAAATGTGTTTTGTATTTATCACTGTTCTGGGCAAGTCACCCCAATAGTGTCTTACCATTTGAAGTCTGTGAGTGAGATGACAATAAAACTGAATTTTTTTTTTACAGATGCTTGCTTTATTTTGATGAATGGGCATATGTTTTGACCAAAGTGTGTCATTTTGCAAATCATCTAGGACAGTGGTTCTTAACCTGGGTTAGATCGAACCCAAAGGGTTCGGTGAGTCGGCTTTAGGGGTTCGGTGGAGACTCCGCCGCGGAGGTCAAGACACACCCGACTCATTGTGTAAATAAAAATGTCTCCCTATCGGCGTATTATGGATACCCTCAAACAATGTTCCGTCTAATTTTCCATATGCGTGAGCAAACACAAAAACTCCTTGAGCATTCAGTGGAGCACATGTGAGCACACCTGTCCCAAAACTGACTAAATAACAAATTAAATGTTTTATTATTATAATCAAATGACAGCTGTCATTTCCATGAGATTATTTTCTAATATAAATGTTTTGGCCCACTTACAATGACAATAACAAAAACTATTGTTTTTCATGAGCTGTGTACTAGTATTGTAAGTCTGGGTGGAAAATGAAGAAAAGGAACAGACTTTGCTGTGAAAATAAATAAATAATTGTATTTTATCATTTATCATTTAAAATGACATGAGAGTGGCACTTGCCAAGGTGAAGCCACGCATGTCTGAGCTGGTCTCTCAAAGGCATCAGCAGATGTCACACTGAGTTGCAGGTGTGTCATTTGTTGTGAGGTCATGCACTGTGTTGGTTTTGTTCTTTGAGTAAGGTGATGTTCATGCACGGTTCATTTTGTGCACCAGTAAAAAAACATATAACTTTGCCTCGAATTTGAAAAAAAAAACGTTTTTATTTTTCACTAAAGCATACTTGCCAACCTTGAGACCTCCAATACCGGGAGGTGGGGGGTGGGGCTGAGGGCGTGGTCGGGGGTGGGCCGGGGGGCGTGGTTAATAGGGGAGTATATTTACAGCTAGAATTCACCAACTCAAGTATTTCATATATATATATATATATATATATATATATATATATATATATATATATATATATATATATATATATATATATATATATATATATATATATATATATATATATCAGTGAATTCTAGCTATATATATATATATATATATATATATATATATATATGTATATATATATATTTATTTTATTATACATATAAATAAAATAAATACTTGAATTTCAGTGTTCCGGGGGCTATCCAGTAGATGGCAGTATTGTCCTGTTTAACTTCTCCTCCGTTCATGACTCGGCCACCGTGTTCAATGGATAAGTCTGTTGTACAAAATGTACAGGCAACATAATTGCATACCCCTTCCCTTTCGAACTGTCCTGGATGAACTGAAATTCTTGTTTCCATTCATTTTGGAACTTGCAAGCGTATTTCTTCATCTTGCTCGTCGACGGCATCGCCATGTTTATAACTTCCTCGTTCTTCTGCTTCGTCTCCTTGTTGTGTGCGCAGTTGTGCACTCTACTCTCTAAAAGCCGTAGATGTTATGACGTCATTGGGCAGGCAAGCTGTTTATATTGTGGGAAAGCGGACGTGAGAACAGGCTGTCCCCACTCTCAGGTCCGCATTGAGCTGGAGGGGGCGTGGCCTCCAGCTCCGGCTGAATACCGGGAGTTTGTCGGGAGAAAATTTCTGCCGGGAGGTTATCGGGAGAGGCGCTGAATACCGGGAGGGTTGGCAAGTATGCACTAAAGAAGGGTTCGGTGAATGCGCATATGAAACTGGTGGGGTTCGGTACCCTCCAACAAGGTTAAGAACCACTGATCTAGGAATTATGGAAATTGAATGTGGTGTTTGGAAAAGTGTGTGAATCCTTTTGAAAAAAGACACACCGTTAGTAAAATTGTGTGTAAGCAAACGGAAAAAACGGTAACATTAACAACATTCACAAAAATCTTATATCACATCTATCGTATATATTTGGGGATTGTGGTAGGGTTTTTGCTTCCACTGGGCATAATATTTAATTAATCAATTGTTTAGAATGAATTGTTTGTTGTAATTTGATTATTACATGATTGACCGCCATCAGCAGAGCCGATGTTAATGCAGACTTAGTCTGTGGTCTGAAGAAGATCAACATGACTGCAATGGGAAGTTGAGCTATCCTAAATCCTTTCATTTTCTCAAAACTCGACAGTGCGCCTTACAGCCCGGTGCGCCTAATGTACGGAATAATTTTGGTTGTGCTTACCGACCTCAAAGCTATTTTATTTGGTACATGGTCTAATGATAAGTGTGACCAGTAGACATAAGAGATACGTGTAGACTGCAATATGACTCAAGTAAACTACACCAAAATTGTGTATGTTCCACTGAAAATATAGAACATTACACACGGCGCTTCAAAAATCTATCAAAATGTTTTAGTACGACTTTGGTAAGCTATGAAGCCGCACCGCTTGATGAATTGTACTGTGCTTCAACATACGAGTATTATTTTTGTGTGTGTATAAGGTAAGACATATTATCTGGCATTTTGTTTTGCAATATTATGCAAAAGCAACTTGTCTTACCTTCTGGTACCTGCTGATCTGTATTTGGCATCTGCATAAGTCCTGAAAATTTGTGCGAGTCTGCCTTTGTAGTCCGTGTCGACACCGTAGTCGATAAGCTTCTTCTTTTCCTCTATCTTCTTGTTATGGGACATTCATCTCCCCGCTGTTGCCAGTTCTAATATAAAGTAGTGTAAAGTTCTTACTTATACTGTATGTGTCAGTAAACTCGCCATGAAAGCGCTAAAACATACCGGTGTAGTGAGTTTCCATTATTCATCCAAGGAACTTTAGTTATTAGAGAGTTACGATCGGACGCTTTTTCACGGGACACATTGTTATTACCGTATTTTTCGGACTATAAGTCGCAGTTTTTTTTCATAGTTTGGGAGCGACTTATGTGTGAAATTATTAACACATTACAGTAAAATATCAAATAATATTATTTAGCTCATTCACGTAAGAGACTGGACGTATAAGATTTCATCGGATTTAGCGAATAGGAGTGACTGATTGTTTGGTAAACGTATAGCATGTTCTATATGTTATAGTTATTTGAATGACTCTTACCATAATATGTTACGTTAACATACCAGGCACGTTCTCAGTTGGTTATTTATGCGTCATATAACGTACACTTATTCAGCCTGTTGTTCACTATTCTTTATTCATTTTAAATTGCCTTTCAAATGTCTATTCTTGGTGTTGGGTTTTATCAAATACATTTCCCCCAAAAATGCGACTTATACTCCAGTGCGACTTATATATGTTTTTTTACTTCTTTATTATGCATTTTCGGCCGGTGCGACTTATACTCCGGTGCGACTTATACTCCGAAAAATACGGTATTCATTTTGGGCGCTTTTGGTATTGTTAGAAAAATATGGATGGGGAAAAAACACCCATCAGTGAACGACTCCCTGTTATCTAATTATCAGCACTCGTTTACTTCTTATCTCCGTGGGTTTAGTTATGGCAAATAGCATTTCTTTTTTGTTAATATCATCAAACTGAAAAGCTGCAATCACATCAATAGTAGTCCCTTGATGTTCTACTTTGTGCCATTTGTGCGAGGAAGGATATATTTGTTGTAGATCATTATTAGGCTGGACAAAATGTGTAAACAATCCAGTTGAAACCAAAACTAACAATTTAAACTGTGTGTTTAACAGTGTTTACCCCCAATTTGTGATGCGGGATGGCCGCTTTGCTTGCGGTTTCACAGGGAAGGTGGGACAGCGCTTCGTAAAGAGTCTCCCAGGGAGGTGTTCATTGTGAATGCTGCAGCAGTCAATATTTCTAATTAATAATTAAACTCGTCGCTTGGCTGCTCACACATTCAAAGCATTCGAGCTGCACACAAAAATCATATGCCGCAGTGTTTTTTTTTTTTTGCCTCATAATACGCCTTTGCCACAAAATAGTAACATTTTAAAGCCTACAATTTTGAGACATAATTACGAGCAAAGAAACGAGTTAAATGGATTATACTGCGGAGACTAAAGTCAATTCGTTGCCTCTTATGTTCAGATATCAACCTAAGGTAGAGAAGAAGAAAAAAACACAAGAAACGAGAGAATAGAAGAGTTGCCGAACAGCGCTGTTTTGTAGACGACAATAAAAAGCCGATTTGTGCTCGGTCATCAGTTGTTGTCATTCAGAAAGATGAATACGTTATACTTACAGTAGGGAAGGGGTTCTTATGGCCCCATTCCTAGGGTCAATGTTTGAGTTTGAGTTGATTTCGAACATGCACGCATACAACATAATACATCACAATTTCCATTTTCTCTTTTCAACATGTTCGAAAAGGAGTAGGAAAGAAGCAGAGCTTATTTAATCCTACCCCTTTTCTTTTACATAACAGTTGCTAAAACTTTTGTTCACTTCCTGTTCTCAATTTATTCACAATATACTCCATAAGTAATCACAATAAAATTACCGTATATTTCTGACTATAAATCACAGTTTTTTTCATAGTTTGGCCGGGGGTGTGACTTATGTGTGAAATTATTAACACATTACCGTAAAATATCAAATAATATTATTTAGCTCATTCACGTAAGAGACTAGACGTATAAGATTTCAAGGGATTGAGCGATTAGGAGTGACAGATTGTTTGGTAAACGTATAGCATGTTCTATATGTTATAGTTATTTGAATGACTCTTACCATAATATGTTACGTTAACATACCAGGCATGTTCTCAGTTGGTTATTTATGCGTCATATAACGTACACTTATTCAGCCTGTTGTTCACTATTCTTTATTTATTTTAAATTGCCTTTCAAATGTCTATTCTTGGCGTTGGCTTTTAGCAAATACATTTCCCCCAAAAATGCGACTTATGCTCCAGTGCGACTTATATATGTTTTTTTTCCTTCTTTATTATGCATTTTCGGCCGGTGCGACTTATACTCCGGAGCGACTTATACTCCGAAAAATACGGTAAGTCATATTTCATATGTTGAGATAAGTATGATTATTTTGAGAATGAAAGAATAGATGGATGAAATAAATTCAGAGTGTTTATCATGGTTGTCGCGTGAGAGGAGGGGGGTAATCTTTTTGCAACGCAGTCTGCTGAAAATGGTGGAAAGCGCCACTCTACATAGCAACTGAAGCCTTTGGTCAAAAGTTGGAATTGCCTCAAAACACATTTTAAGACATTCAGAACACTACCGCCATCTGGCGGCTAAAGTGTATAGTGCACCCCCCCGCAATTCGTCATGTTTCATGTGTCAGGCAAACCCTGACGAATGGGGCCATATGAATCCCCCTTCCTTGTCATTTTATTATTCTATTAAATAAAAAGTTAAAGTACCCATGATTGTCACACACACACACTAGGTGTGGCGAAATTATTCTCTGCATTTGACCCATCCCCCTTGATCGACCCCTGGGAGGTGAGGGGAGCAGTGAGCAGCAGCGGTGGCCGCGCCCAGGAATCATTTTTGGTGATTTAACCCCCAATTACAACCCTTGATGCTGAGTGCCAAGCAGGGAGGTAATGGGTCCCATTTTTATAGTCTTTGGTATGACTCGGCCGGGGTTTTAACTCACGACCTACCGATCTCAGGCCAGACACTCTAATGTAAACTATTAATGGCATATCTTGATTTGGACTATTTGCTTGTGTTCACATTGTGTCACTTAAGGCCCAAGCTGTTTGTTTACATGCTTTTTTTTAATTTCTCTTTGCTATTTGGGCTTATTGGACCCTAATTAGAATAAAAACTAAAAATCATCTTTTAACATGATGTACTTAGTCCATAAGTACACAAACGTGTACTACATGTGTAGTGACATGCAAATTTTAATTTTTACACTTTTTTTTCCCAAATTCCATTGTATGTTATACTCTTCTGACACCACCAGATGGCAGTATAAGTGTCCATATGTCGGCATAAGACCCCAATTCAGTAGTGTACACAATTTTGGAAATAAGAGCTAAAAGGTGCTGTCCACGCATGTGGCCACTAAGAGGTTGTAAAGACATTTCACATCATCTACAAGCCTTATGTGAAATAAAAATACTACTTTCTTATTTCTGTGCGTTTCAAATATTGGAAAAAAAAATTGCTAGCAAGAGGCGGCTAACATTACAGGTAATGGGGATTTACCTATTTCGCCTATTTAGCCCTCTAAAACCATCCAATAACCTCCAACAAGGTTTTACATACATGTACTATATATGCAATGTAGTAACAGGCGCATTCATGACAACATGTAATATTTACAGTATTTTGGTCATTTTAACTATTACCTGAACTTATATTCTGGGAACATTGATTGCACAGAGCACATAACATCGAACACTACTTTTGCCAACAGAGGGATTTACAGTGCATCTGGAAAGTATTCACAGTACTTTACTTTTTCCCCATTTTCTCATGTTACAGCCTAATTCCAAAAATAAATAATTGTTTGTCCTCAAAATTCTACACACAATACCCCATAATGATTTTTTTTTTGTTGTTGAAATTTTTGCCAATATATTCAAAAAACAAAACTATGAATGTATTTCATTTAGGAATAAGGCTGTAGCATAACAAAATGTGGAAAGATTGAAATGCTGTGAAAAGTCTCCGGATGCACTGTATAAGCCGAATAGATGCATCCCCATCACCCATTTACCATGAATTCATTTACGTGGATCCCGACTTAAACAAGTTGAAAAACGTATTCGGGTGTTACCATTTAGTGTTTAATTGTACGGAATACGTACTGTACTGTACAATCTACTAATAAAAGTTTCAATCAATCAATCAAACCTACATTGTTAGCTGCTTCATGTGAGCAGTTTTTCCCTATTTAGAATGCGCCAAAAAGAGAATGTGTGTTCTTGTCTCGATTAGGAATGATTCCCACTCAAATGCTTGTGGTGCAAATTGTCTTCCATTCTCAAAACATTGATTTGTGTTCAGCTTTTAGTTAAGGCTTTTTCTGATTATGTGGATGTATTGATACAAGGTTTGCATAGCAATTACCAAAGCAAAACAGATGCAACATGGTTGCTCCCTGGTAAACAGGGTCTATTGATTTTAGTGGCCTGACTTATTTGTTGACTTAATCGTTCGACCATCATTCTGGAATTAATTGTGTTCCACCTTAGGGGTTCCACTGTACTAGAGAGTCACAACACATGTCTGTAAACTATCATTCAGCCTTCCAAATAGCCAGAGGCACTATAGTTTATGGTTATAGTTTCTTAACCTTTTTGACCACGGGGGAAAACTTTTCCACTACCCAGGGGCCCGGGACCCACTCAACTGTTAACACTGAATTAGTAATCTTACACTTGATTTTAATCCTATTCAATAATTATATTTAACCTATTTACAGTTTACAACCTCTTGAAATGATATGATCACAAATATTATATATTTAACATAAATCTTAGGCTTAGGTCAGGCTGATTTGAAAAATAAGTACAGACCAAATATAATGCATAAGAAGGGACTCATAAATAACTCACAACATTGTTTTTTTATATGCAATTATTTTGTGCTGAAATAAATAAACTAAATGTATATTGAAAATGTTTTTTGAACCGTCAATACAATTAAAGTGGAAATTAAAAATACAACTTCACCACTTTAGTCATAATTCTTGCGCTTAATAAACTCCTCTATGACTTTAACTCCGGACTTCCTCTGTTTGTTTGATACAGAGTTGCATACTTGCCAACCCTCCCGAATTTTCTGGGAGACTCCCGAATTTCAGTGCCTCTCCCGAAAATCTCCCGGGGCAACCATTCTCCCGAATTTCTCCCGATTTCCAGCCGGGCTTAAGGCACGCCCCCTCCAGGTCCGTGCGGACCTGAGTGAGGACAGCCTGTCGTCACGTCCGCTTGGCCAACCAAAAAGTAACCACAGAACACTATACCGTATTGTGTTCTGTGGTTACTTTTTGGTTGGCCAACGGTTTACGTTGTATTGCGCACCCTGACGGCAAGTGTGGGAGTCGGTTCTAAAGTATGAAGTAAAGAGACGTAACTTCGTCACCTCGCCTGGTTATTGACTCCAACCCAGAATACTACACTGCCCATAGCTATGCTCCTTCAAAGGCTGTGCTACTGGCTGCAAAGCATTGCACTTTCAAATACAACAATGAGTAGAGAACATTATACATATGTACATATGTATATATATATATATATATATATATATATATATATATATATATATATATATATATATATATATATATATATATATATATATATAATTTTTTTTTTTTCCTCGCGTACTAATTGACTGAAGGAGCACGCACTATGATGTCACGTTATCGATCGGAAAAAAAATATTTTTCGACAATATGATTTGCCTGGGCGGCTAGGAGACACCGAGAGTAACAAGCGGTAGAAAATGGATTAGATAGGACAGATTTTAAAAAATAATAATAAAAATATATATATTACAATTTTTACAGTTTTTTTTTTAACTTGGGACTTCCGTAACCGACCCACGGGCCGAAGTTTGGGGACCCCCGTTATGTTGTAAGTGTATGAGCTGGAGTATGTTTAGAACTATATAAAGATGCATTATTTTTGGTTTATTTCGTCAGAAAAACAAACGTCAAAACGACATAAATTCGATGCACAGCCGCACAGTGGCCTTGTGGTTAGAGTGTCCGCCCTGAGATCGGTACGTGAGTTCAAACCCCGGCCGAGTCATACCAAAGACTACACTGCAAAAAGGCAGTGTTCAAAAACAAGAAAAAAAAATACAAAAATGAGGGGTATTTTATTTGAACTAAGGAAAATTATCTGCCAATAAAACAAGAACATTCGGCTTGTCAAGACTTTCCAAAACAAGTAAAATTAGCTAACCTCAATGAACCCAAAAATACCTGAAAATAAGTATATTCTCACTAATAACAAGTGCACATTTCTTGATAGAAAAAAAAGAGACCTTTTTGCTCAATATGATGAAAAATATTCTTAAATTAAGTAAATGCTAGTGCCATTATCTTGACGCGCTCAGCATCATGTTTTTTTTTCATGCTTGAAGTGAGAAATTATTACTTTGAAAAAGCAGTTTCATACTTGTGAGTGTTGATGACACAGCTTTGCAACGGTTGATATTCTAGTTTCAAGCATGTTTTACTCAATATAGGTCATCAAATCTCAGCAACAAGCTGTAATATCTTACTGAGATCATTTAAACCCTTAAAACAAGTAAAACACTCTAACATAAAATCTGCTTAGTGAGAAGAATTATCTTATCAGACAGAAAATAAGCAAATATCAGCCTTATTTGAGATATTTAATCTTACTTAGATTTCAGTTTTTGCAGTCTATACAAAAGGGACCCATTACCTCCCTGCTTGGCCCTCAGCATCAAGGGTTGGAATTGGGGGTTAAATCAAGAAAAATGATTCCCGTGCGTGGCCACCGCTGCTGCTCACTGCTCCCCTCACCTCCCAAGGGGTGATCAAGGATGATGGGTCAAATGCAGAGAATAATTTTACCACACCTAGTGTGTGTGTGACTATCATTGGCACCTTAACTTTTAACTTTAACACGTCCTTGGTACACTGCAAAAACTGAAATCTAAGTAAGATGAAATATCTCAAATAAGGGTGATATTCGCTTATTTTCTGTCTGATAATTCTTCTCACTAAGCAGATTTTATGTTAGTGTTTTACTTGTTTTAAGGGTTTTGGTCCTAAATGATCTCAGTAAGATATTACAGCTTGTTGCTGAGATTTTATGACCTATATTGAGTAAAACATGCTTGAAACTAGATCATCAACTGTTGCAAACCTGTGTCATCAACACTCACAAGTATAAAACTACTTTTTTAAAGTAATAATTTCTTATTTCAAGCATGAAAAAAAATTGTGTGAGACACAATTGTGTCTCATAATTAAAACAGATGACAGCCAAATGGACTTTGCTGTTTTATTTTCAATGAAACAATAGAAAATACGTACTCATATAGTAGTACAGTTGGCACAGTACAGTAAACTGACAGTTAATATTTAAACATTTGACATTTCAAACAATTTTGAAGAGAAATAATTCATGCACATTCAGTTAATTCCTCAAAATTACAATTAAAAAATGTTTGGCCGAGGGCCGGGCTGTATATATGCGCACTAATTGACTGAAAGAGCACGCACTTGGCGCCATGACAGGCCTGGCCCTAACCAACCTGGCGCCCTAGGCAATATTTTAGGTGGCGCCCCCCCACATCGGCAGTGAAGTGTATATACTCACAAGAAACCGAATAGCTTTGTCTTTGACCTTTTTTTTTTACTTAAAGAAAGCAAATCAACATATTATATGAGAATGTTATGTTATGATTATCGGGCGTAATGTTGTAACAAATAATATTTCTATTAAATAGGCTTTACTTTGCATTTTAATTAACATGGGATTATTTTTTGTATTTAGAAATAATTGTACCAACTTTTTATTTTATTTTTTATTTTTTTCTCCAACATTTGTGACACTGGCATGGCGCCCCCTGATGGACGGCGCCCTTAGCATTTGCCTATACGGCCTATGCCACGGGCCGGCCCTGCGCGATGATGTCATGTTATCGATGGAAAAATGCATTTTTAGACAATATGATTTGCCTGAGCGGCTAGGAGACCCCGAGAGTAACAAGCGGTTGCCTTGTTGCCTTTCCATTAAGAACAATAAACTAGTTTTTAGTATAAGCTTGCTGGTTTGAAGAAATGTGATGCCGAGCGCATATCATCATGTCAAGATAATGGCACTAGCATTTACTTCATTTAAGAATATTTTTAAACATATTGAGCAAAAAGGTCTCCTTTTTTTTTTTCTACCAAGAAAAGTGCACTTGTTATTAGTGAGAATATACTTATTTTAAGGTATTTTTGGGTTATTTGAGGTTAGCTAATTTTACTTGTTTTGGAAAGTCTTAACAAGCCGAATTTTCTTGTTCTATTGGCAGATAATTTTCCTTAGTTCAAGTAAAATACCCCTCATTTTTGTATTTTTTTTTCTTGTTTTGAACACTGACTTTTTGCAGTGTAGCAGTCATGGCGCCTGTTGTTTATTGGCCCTTTGTACAGAACTCTGGTTTGATATTGTCATTACTGCCACAGGTGGTGTAAAAGTGTATTACAACTGAGTACCGCTGTGGCCCACATACTTGCCAACCCTCCCGTTTTTAGCGGGAGAATCCCGGTATTCAGCGCCTCTCCCGACAAACTCCCGGTATTCAGCCGGAGCTGGAGGCCATGCCCCCTCCAGCTCAATGCGGACCTGAGACTGAGTGGGGACAGCCTGTTCTCACGTCCGTTTTCCCACAATATAAACAGCTTGCCTGCCCAATGACGTCATAACATCGAGGGCTTTTAGAGAGTAGAGTGCACAACTGCGCACACAACAAGGAGACGAAGCAGAAGAACGAGGAAATTACAGACATGGCGACGCCGTCGACGAGCAAGATGAAGAAATACGCTTGCAAGTTCCAAAACGAATGGAAACAAGAATTTCAGTTCATCCAGGACAGTTCGAAGGGGAAGGTGTATGTTGCCTGTAAATATGTAGAACAGACTTCTCCAGTGAACACGGTGGCCGAAATGATATACTCATCATGAACGGAGAAGTTAAACAGGACAATACTGCCATCTAATGGATAGCCGCCAGAACACTGAAATTCAAGTATTTCTTTTATGTAAATAAAATAAATATATATATATATATATATATATATATATATATATATATATATATATATATATATATATATATATATATATATATAGCTAGAATTCACTGAAAGTCAAGTATTTCATATATATATATATATATATATATATATATATATATATATATATATATATATATATATATATATATATATATATATATATGAAATACTCGAGTTGGTGAATTCTAGCTGTAAATAACCACGCCCCCAACACCCCCTCCCCACCCCCGACCAAGCCAACCCCCACCCCACACCCTACCCCACCACCTCCCGATATTAGAGGTCTCAAGGTTGGCAAGTATGGCGGCCCATAGCTGAGAAACAGATTTTTTTTGGCGTCCCAAAGAAACACTGGTGTATGCTAAAAAAAAGCACATGCAAAGGCTGTGATTTTTTTTGTTTTTTGTGTCTAGGACGGCTTTTGTGTTCTATTTCTTCCAACATGACATTTGCAAACAAGCCCAACAAGCAGCAGCAACATGCACATGAGTAACCGAAGCAAACAGATAGGACAGGGAGCTAAATGATTCAACACTCCCCGGCCCACGCAGCACGGTAAAGAGGGGTGACCTACCTCTAGATCTTAACACTCTCTGTTCCGTATACATTGTAGCCTTCTCTGTATGTGGCAAAGTTCTGGGTGTTGGTTGGGGGAGTCGGCTTAAAACTGTGGGCACTTTTGGCCAATTTCAGCCGTTTGGTTTCTTGCCGTGACTTATAACAGAACTCTATAAGTGCCACCATCATGGCCAGCCCCAGCCCTCCAACCAGAATATAGAAGACCCCAGCCACATTGCTTAGGCTGAGAGCGCTTGTCTTGTCCTGTGGGGGAAGTCAAGAACATGGTTAAGCATTTCGGAGTGGAGCGATCGCAATAAGCAGCCTGCAGACTATCAACTTTTAAAACTGATGCTAGATTATTAATACAAGCGACAAGATTACAATCTTTCTTAGCCTTTAGAGTCTAAAATAAAACATGTTCATCTAGTAGAACTTCCCTTTAAACAAGACTATTAAAGGTTTATCTGACTGTCAATGGTCTCTTAGAGCTACCGTCTAGATCTAGTCTTGACCATGTTAGGAAGCTGGTCAGCGTCGCTTAGGTCGACAGCTCTAAACATCCCTGTCTCCTTAGCGACATGTACGTATAACTCTTAAGGCAACATTGTCATACAGTACAGTCAGAGAAGATGATCAAATCAAACCATTTTGCTGCTGTTTACCGACCAAACATATTCAGTAAAAATGTATTCATCAGAGTTTTACTATTTGCAGTTTAACCCCGTGAGCGTAGGCGGACATCATGTCTCTGTGGACTAGGGTTGCCAACCGTCCCGTGTTTAGGAACAAAAAGCAGCCGTTCAGCGTTGAGCTGTTAGTAGACGCACTTTGTACCGTATTTGTTCTTACCGGGAGAATGAAAAATGTCTGTAAAATTAAAAATTGCATCACATGACAACAGTCTTCAAAGCAGTCTTCCGCAGGCTAAGCTAATCGATGTCAGAGTGGCTGACCGTCCACCTGTCTCACTAATTGCAGATAGTCAGTCAGTTCAGTAGCAGCTAGCTAGCTTAAGCTAACTGCAAAGTTTCTGGCAATTGAGACTCCGAATGTGACTTTGTACCGCAATTACATTTTTCTGTAAAAAAAGAAGAACTTGGGAAAGTTTGTGGATCGTTGTTGTCCGACGGGGAAGTTACATGCGACTATCAGGCCTTAAAGGTACGTGCTAGCTTAGCTACTCTACTCTACTAAGCAACTCTGCTCTCTTCTCTTGACCTCAAAACAACTTTTTGATTTTGTTAAACGTAAACATAATGTGTCCAGCTTTATGATGGTGACACTACACTTTATGATAGTGACACTACACTTTATGATGGTGACACTATAGTTTATGATGGTGACAACACACTTTATGATGGTGACACTATAGTTTATGATAGTGACACTACACTGTGTGATGGTGACACTACACTTTTTGATAGTGACACTACACTTTGTGACAGTGACACAACACTGTGTGATGATGACACAGCACTTTGTGATGGCGACACTACACTTTATGATTGTGACACTACACTTTATCATTGTGACACAAATTTTTGTGATAGTGACACTACACTGTGTGATGGTGACACTACACTGTTTGATAGTGACACTACACTTTGTGATGGTGACACTACACTTTATGATAGGGACATTATACTTTATGATGGTGACACTACACTTTATGATAGTGACACTACACTGTGTGATGGTGACACTACACTTTATGATAGTGACACTACACTGTGTGATGGTGACACTACACTTTTTGATAGTGACACTACACTTTGTGACAGTGACACAACACTGTGTGATGATGACACAGCACTTTGTGATGGTGACACTACACTTTATGATTGTGACACTACACTTCATCATTGTGACACAAATTTTTGTGATAGTGACACTACACTGTGTGATGGTGACACTACACTGTTTGATAGTGACACTACACTTTGTGATGGTGACACTACACTTTATGATAGGGATATTATACTTTATGATGGTGACACTACACTTTATGATAGTGACACTACACTATGTGATGGTGACACCACACTTTATGATGATGACACTACACTATGTAATGGTGACACTACACTTTATGATAGTGACACTACACTTTGTGATGGTGACACTACACTTTATGGTGGTGACACTACACTTTATGATAGTGACACTGCACTTTGTGATGGTGACACTATACTTCATGGTGGTGACACTACACTTTTTGATAGTGACACAACACTGTGTGATGGTGACACCGCATTTTGTGATGGTGACACTACACTTTATGATAGTGACACTACACTGTGTGATGGTGACACTGCACTTTTTGATAGTGACACTACACTTTATGATAGTGACATTACACTTTGTGATGGTGACACTACACTTCATGGTGGTGGCGCTACACCTTATGATGGTGACACTACACTTAATGATAGTGACACTACACTTTATGATGGTCAGACTACACTTTATGATAGTGACACTACACTTTGTGATGGTGACACTACACTTCATGGTGGTGGCGCTACACTTTATGATGGTGACACTACACTTAATGATGGTGACACTACACTTTGTGATGGTGACACTACACATTATGATGGTGACACTACACTTTATGATAGTGACACTACACTTTATGATAGTGACACTACACTTTGTGATGGTGACACTACAATTTATGATGGTGACACTACACTTTATGATAGTGACACTACACTTTGTGATAGTGACTCTACACTTTCTGATGGTGACACTACACTTTGTGATGGTGACACTACACTTCATGGTGGCGGCGCTACACCTTATGATGGTGACACTACACTTAATGATGGTGACACTACACTTTGTGATGGTGACACTACACATTATGACGGTGACACTACACTTTATGATAGTGACACTACACTTTGTGATGGTGACACTACAATTTATGATGGCGACACTACACTTTATGATAGTGACACTACACTTTGTGATAGTGACTCTACACTTTCTGATGGTGACACTACACTTTGTGATGGTGACACTACACTTCATGGTGGTGGCGCTACACTTTATGATGGTGACACTACACTTAATGATGGTGACACTACACTTTGTGATGGTGACACTACACATTATGATGGTGACACTACACTTTATGATAGTGACACTACACTTTGTGATGGTGACACTACAATTTATGATGGTGACACTACACTTTATGATAGTGACACTACACTTTGTGATAGTGACTCTACACTTTGTGATGGTGACACTACACTTTGTGATGGTAACTTAGTATTTGTTGGGTGTTCAATTCAGACATTAAGCTTCTATTCAATGACATATTACCACATATTACGACATAAAGACGACCACACCACGGAAGGGAACGTTCAAGGACATTGAATAAATATAGTTAAATACAACTATTTAAGCTCTCCTTTGTTTTCTTCAAAGTAGTTTTCATTGTGATGAAACATTGGAGATGTGATCTATCATAAAGCTGCACACTTAATTTTTACTTTTTAAAGTTAAGCAGTATATACTGTATGTCTGGAAAGAAATACATTTATTTCCATTCTGTTGTAAGTTAAGGAGGACTGCACTTTTTGGGGAATTTTGCCTATCGTTCACAATTATTATGAAAGACAAGAACACATTTTTCTTTATTTAGAATTTTAAAGATCATACAAAAATCTTGCAAGATGCAGCTAATGGGAGTCACCATCGTAGCTTTTAAAACCCTCTAAAACAACTTCAAAATCCTCCGTTTTATATACACACTGCATGTACATACAGTATATAATGTAGTAACAGTCACGTTCATAACAATATGTAATATGTACAATAAGTACTGTATTTTGGTCATTTTAAGAATGACCAAACTTCTTTCTTCAGCGCATTTATTTCCTTTTCCACAGCTACGCACTTCCGACTTCCGGCAACAAATGTACTTCCGGAAACAAACGCGGCTGCGTTCTAATCATGGCATGCCGTCCCAAGGTGATGTGTTACTACGCTAGATAAACAGTTTCTCTGTGTTTGATCTTACAATAACAATGTCGCTCCAGCGTAGTTTTTATACTGGTTACGAAATGTAAAGGAAGTATTTTTTTGGATGCATTTTTAACGTGATTTAGAGGCAGTATGGTTTGCTCCCATTATCTGCATTGCCAGCCACCAAGAACAATCTGATTTTTACAAGTTAGAATGAAAAGAATAACAAATGTCTCCTTGTCTCTCATAAGGATTGTGAATGATAGGCAAAATTCCAAATCCAGGGCAGTTCTCCTTTAAACATGACATACACTACCGTTCAAAAGTTTGGGGTCACATTGAAATGTCCTTTTTTTTGAAGGAAAAGCACTGTACTTTTCAATGAAGATAACTTTAAACTAGTCTTAACTTTAAAGAAATACACTCTATATATTGCTAATGTGGTAAATGACTATTCTAGCTGCAACTGTCTGGTTTTTGGTGCAATATCTACATAGGTGTATAGAGGCCCATTTCCAGCAACTATCACTCCAGTGTTCTAATGGTACAATGTGTTTGCTCATTGGCTCAGAAGGCTAATTGATGATTAGAAAACCCTTGTGCAATCATGTTCACACATCTGAAAACAGTTTAGCTCGTTAGAGAAGCTACAAAACTGACCTTCCTTTGAGCAGATTGAGTTTCTGGAGCATCACATTTGTGGGGTCAATTAAACGCTCAAAGTGGCCAGAAAAAGATCATTTTCATCTGAAACTCGACAGTCTATTCTTGTTCTTAGAAATTAAGGCTATTCCACAAAATTGTTTGGGTGACCCCAAACTTTTGAACGGTAGTGTACTTTTATTTAAGAAACATATTTAATCCATTCAGTTACTTTTGTTATTTTGCACAAAAACTAAATATTATCGAACTTTTTTTTTTTGCTATATATTTGTATTATTCTAAAACCTGCACATCTTTTTAAATTCTGGTTGAAGTCAAACAGTATTAAAATGTGTGTAGATTGTCAGTTATAAGGTCATATAATCCACAAATGTGTAATCAATTCAACTGGACTCTTCTGAAACTTCTTCAACAAACAAGAAGAATCCAGTTGCCTCCCTTCAACCTTAGCGGGTATTATAAAACTCCTTTCACACGAACAAAAAAAGGCAACAAATAATCGGGCAAGGTATCACTTTACTTTCTTTTTCCCGGGAGTTGGCAACCCTAATGTAAACTGAGGCCTCTCTTGTATCTCAGAGGGTTAAGTATTAAGTGTATTACACTCCCTGACTTCCTGTGGTGGGAAAACAGAGCCTCGGCTCAACTGCAAGTAACCGCAAGCACCAAATTCCGGTCTCCCATACATAAGACTCCTAATGGGCCCCCGTCCCACCCTCAACCCAACATCGCTGCTTTATACACACATAACTTGGTATATTTACATGCACTAAAAAAAACTAATTATTGCATTGAATTATTGTTTTAAGACATGTAAAAACCTTAATTAGGTTTTTGACTTTTTTAATATTGCATAAACGTATTTATAAAATGGCTAGATAAACCCCTGAAATCACTTGGTTTTGTTTTGTAAAAAAAAAAGCAAACCAATTCAATATAAAGTGACTAGCATATGCATTTAAATAAACATATCATCGGTCTATATTCACTTTATTTATGATTATAAATCTGCCAAGTTGTACTTGAATTCAGAGTGTAAAATAGAGATTAGTTGATGTGCAAAAGTTTCGCTCAGTGTGCAATACGTGTCAAATAATGTTTTATACATAGTGCAATCATTTAGTGTGCATTGTGTATATAGGTGGAAATAGTGGTGTTATTATGATTACAAATTTTTAGTCATTGTTTTTTGTATTACGTTTTACTTGTGTTACATTATATGACATCTGCACTGCAACCACATCATTTCTCATTTTTTTGTGTAGTAAATAAAGTCTATCCTATCTTGTTCTACAAATAGAATTATCATCAGTGGATAATACGAGTCATTAATAAAAATACACCAATATTATTATTAAGTACATCTCCTGGGAGTTAAGTGTACCCCTGTTTAAAAAAACAAAAACAGGGTGACACCTAAGTTTGTATTATTCACCAGAATTAGGGCCAATAAGATGCTTAAGTGAAACGTGTACATAACTTTCTCCTACGCTGCCACAAACAGATTGAAAAATATTTTTCCCTTTATTTTACACCGCATAAATGTTGGAGTTTAATGTGAATGCTTAAAGGTGAGCTTGTATGACGTTTATTTCGAGTGAAGTGTTTAGAGTTAGGTTCGCCGCTATCCAGGTAGAACAAACCATTTTGTATTTTTGATGGTGGGTGTAGGTCTTCGACATTTTTAATTTGATTCAAGCAACCTTATTATTGAACTTTCATTATGATATTATTATTAGTACAACTCCTGGGAGTTAAGTCTACTCCTGTTTTAAAAAAAGCGGGTGACACCTAAGTTTGTAACTTTATTCAAGGGTCTTTAAATGCACCGGAATTAGGGCCAATAAGATGACCAAGTTTGTTATTATTATTATTATTATTTATTTATTTTTATTTTTTTTATCCGGTCACTGGTCAACAAAATAAACAAACAGTTTTACATAAACCAACAGTTGTACATTCATATATTGAACATGTTGCAGGTTTAGGCTAAAGTTGAACACTCAAGTGAAACGTGTACATAACTTTCTCCTACGCTGCCACAAACAGATTGAAAAATATTTGTACCTTTATTTTACACCACCGCCTAAATGTTGGTGTTTAATGTGAATGCTTAAAGGTGAGCTTTTATGACGTTTATTTCGAGTGAAGTGTTTAGAGTTAGGTTCACCGTTATCCAGGTAGAACAAACCATTTTGTATTTTTGATGGTGGGTGTAGGTCTTCGACATTTTTAATTTGATTCAAGCAACCTTATTATTGAACTTTCATTGTGATATTATTATTAGTACATCTCCTGGGATTAAAGGGAAACTTCGGTTTTTTTCAACCTGGGCCCTGTTTTCATAATTTTTTCTGTATATGTGAGTGCTGGATAAAACATTTTTTGAGGTCGCGCCAGTATTGAGCAGGGCAGGCAGCCTCCAGCCCAGCTAACGCTCGTACACAGGGCAACTGGCTCTCGTCAAAATTCGGCCTATAAACATGCATTTTTTTCACACTGACAGGCTCAGATAGTTACAATGAGTGTCCGACAACATACTAGAAAGGAGAAATTAACGTATGTCTCTACCTTTAGCTGGAGATCGCTGTTTGTTGTGAGCTGTGTCCAAATCTCACCACGCTACAAATCTCGTTCCGAAATCTCGCGATAACTCGCGACAAAACACCGGTGGAAAAACAGTTACCTGACTGAGGTGAAGAGAGATGATTTTCTGTTGGATTACCGAAGACTGTTATTTTAGTTTTATAGAAAAGTTTGTTTGTTTGTCTGTCATGGCTGAATTTTTGCCTGATATGGACGACGTGGATGAAATTGCATTTGATTTTGATGTCGCGAGTTATCGCGAGATTTCGGAACGAGATTTGTAGCGTGGTGAGATTTGGACACAGCTCACAACAAACAGCGATCTCCAGCTAAAGGTAGAGACATACGTTAATTTCTCCTTTCTAGTATGTTGTCGGACACTCATTGTAACTATCTGAGCCTGTCAGTGTGAAAAAAATGCATGTTTATAGGCCGAATTTTGACGAGAGCCAGTTGCCCTGTGTACGAGCGTTAGCTGGGCTGGAGGCTGCCTGCCCTGCTCAATACTGGCGCGACCTCAAAAAATGTTTTATCCAGCACTCACATATACAGAAAAAATTATGAAAACAGGGCCCAGGTTGAAAAAAACCGAAGTTTCCCTTTAAGTCTACCACTGTTTAAAAAAAAAAGGGTGACACCCAAGTTTGTATTATTCAAGGGTCTTTAAATGCACCAGAATTAAGGCCAATAAGATGCTCAAGTAAAACGTGTACATAACTTTCTCCTACGCTGCCACAGATAGATTGAATATATTTCTACCTTTATTTTCTACCGCCGCCTAAATGTTGGTATTTAATGGCTTAAAGGTGAGCTTTTATGACGTTTATTTTGAGTGAAGTGTATAAAGTTAGGTTTGCGTAGAACAGGGGTGTCCAAACTTTTTCCACTGAGGGCTGCACACGGAAAAATTTAAGCATGCGGGGGCCATTTTGATATTTTTCATTTTCAAACCTTAACAAAATATATAGATTTTTTTTTTAACATTTAGGGCTACCTGGGACCATAAAGGGTCTCAGTCATTAAAATGTTAAAAATAAGTCCAATTATTATTATTTTTTATTTAACGCTTACAGTAAATTTCTTTATCAACTTCAGGTTGATATAAAGTTTTTAAAAAAAGAAAAGGTTTTATGCCTTTTCTGTCAAAGACAATTTTGTTTTTTATAGTAAAACTGAAATATGCAGTATTTAGTATTAGAGCCTTAAAAGATAAATAATGCAGGACACCATTGATTTTAATTCTTTAATATTTTTGAGTAATCACAGTGAAAAGTTAAATAAAATCCTACTAAATATATTTGGCATCCAAAAGGTCCCCCACTCATAAAGTGATACATTTTTATTATTTTTTAAAAACTTTTAACACTTAAATTACGAGATCAACTTCAGATATATCTGTCGATTTTACGTTTGAACTATTATTTTGTTTGTTTTATGCTCTTTTGTCAAATACAACTTTGATGTTTTTATATGGCAACTACACAATATATGCAATATTCTTTCCACATGAAACATTTTAAGTAATAATTCATTATAACATAGATTTTCAGTCTTTTTTTTTTTTAGCAATGGCAAAAAAAAGAAAAATAAACAAAGACAAAAGAAAAACACAGCCTGCGTGGCAGCTTTGTGTCAACATTGCAACTTTTTCTTGTTAGATTTCACCTCATTCCACTTTTTTAAAATGTTTTTTAAAATATTTGCAATATTATAAATTTTGCAATTTTTGCAGAATGTGTGGCGGGCCGGTAAACAATTAGCTGCGGGCCGCAAATGGCCCCCGGGCCGCACTTTGGACACCCCTGGCGTAGAACAAACAATTTTGTATTTTTAATGGTGGGTCTAGGTCTTCAACATTTTTAATTTGATTCAAGCAACCTTATTATTGAACTTTCACGATTAAATTAAATTGATATTAACATTTACGGCTTCTGTTTGAAAAAAACTATTTACATAGCTAAATTGTCCACACTTTGACGTCGCTGAGAGCAAGTGTAAACGGATACTCTATATCAGGGGTCACCAACACGGTGCCCGCGGGCACCAGGTAGCCCGTAAGGACCAGATGAGTAGCCCGCCGGCCTGTTCTAAAAATAGCTCAAATAGCAGCACTTACCAGTAAGCTGCCTCTATTTTTTAAATGTTATTTATTTACTAGCAAGTTGTCTCGCTTTGCCCGACATTTTTAATTGTAAGAGAGACAAAACTCAAAAAGAATTTGAAAATCCAAGACAATATTTTAAAGACTTGGTCTTCACTTGTTTAAATAAATTCATTAATTTTTTTACATTGCTTCTTATAACTTTCAGAAAGACAATTTTAGAAAAAAAAAATACAACCTTAAAAATGGTTTTAGGATTTTTAAACACATATACCTTTTTACCTTTTAAATTCCTTCCTCTTCTTTCCTGACAATTTAAATCAATGTTCAAGTATTTTTATTTTTTTTAATTGTAAAGAATAATAAATACATTTTAATTTAATTCTTCATTTTAGCTTCTGTTTTTTCGACGAAGAGTATTTGTGAAATATTTCTTCAAACTTATTATGATTAAAATTCAAAAAAATTATTCTGGCAAATCTAGAAAATCTGTAGAATCAAATTTAAATCTTATTTCAAAGTATTTTGAATTTATTTTAAAAATTTTGTTCTGGAAAATCTAGAAGAAATAATGATTTGTCTTTGTTAGAAATATAGCTTGGTCGAATTTGTTATATATTCTAACAAAGTGTAGATTGGATTTTAACCTATTTAAAACATGTCGTCAAAATTCTAAAATTAATCTTAATCAGGAAAAATTACTAATGATGTTCCATACATTCTTTTTTTAAGTTTTTCTCTTCTTTTTTTCGGTTGAATTTTGAATTTTAAAGAGTTAAATTGAAAATAAACTATGTTTCAAAATGTAATTGTCATTTTTTTCGTTTTTTCTCCTCTTTTAAACTGTTCAATTAAGTGTAAATATCATTAATTATTAATAATAACATAGAGTTAAAGGTAAATTGAGCAAATTGGCTATTTCTGGCAATTTATTTAAGTGTGTATCAAACTGGTAGCCCTTCGCATTAATCAGTACCCAAGAAGTAGCTCTTGGTTTCAAAAAGGTTGGTGACCCCTGCTCTATATAGTGGCAGTGGCAATTGTGGAAAAGTTGGTCACATTTTAAGAGGTGCCGCCCGTTCATCGCACCACAGGATGCCAAAGAATCTAATAGACGCATCGCTTTTGCAAAGTAGTAATAACGCAAACAAATCAAATTTTCATTAACAGTTTGGTAAATAGAAACAACAGCATAATGGTCAAAGTGTCATGAAGTGAGGATGAGCAAACTGTAAGTGACATTTGTCAACAACTGCTGTGATACAAGGTAATTCCTCGTGTTATCATTACAGATTTTACACACAAAAAAAAAATATATATACATGGGAAAAGTGGCAAAATGTTGGTAATGAGTGCCTTGTAAAGCCACGCACTTTGTTAAAGTTAGCGGCGGGTCCAAATATGAAATATCAGAGAAGTGAGTTATGTGCGGCAGATTAACAAAATGTAAGCTACTGATGTTGAAAGAGGTTTGTCTTGCATATGAACAGTACGTCAAAATGCAATTTGGAATCAGTACAAAAGACCTGCAGCGACTGACCTTACTTCCAGAGTCCTTGGTTCCACATTCACCCTTATCGTACCACCATTTGTTTTTCAGCTTGTCTAAGATGCCTTGTTCACTGAGTTTCAATACTGCAAGGTTTACAGGAGTTCTTCACGTGGGAAATAACATAAATAACATTATATTATGTTATTTTATGTTATTCAACTTCTTTACTACTTACATACTTTACAAAGCGATAAAGCAGGGTTCCTGGCCAAGGCAACATGACAGAGCAGGCATTCTACCTATCACCCTTATGAACCCTAACCTACAGAGCCAGGACCTACCCATATCGCTTTGAGTAATCGGCAGACGCTGTTACAGGTGCGACGAGCAGGTACCTCAAGTACGATCTGCAAGTCTGTACTGTCTGGTTTTGGGGTGGGGCAGGGGATGCACTATAAGGGGTCTCTGGGCAGCATTTAACAGAAACAGTTCAAAAGGAGCTTTGTCTTAACCAAGAGAAACAATAATTGTAATCTTTGATTTTGACATTGTGCACATAATCAACTCAATTCGGGGATTCGAACGTGTCTGGTGTTGGCACCAGTTGTGATAACGATGTGCTGCATGAAAACAGGCCCTTTGGGTTGAGTTTTTTCTTGCCCTGATGTGGGATCTGAGCCGAAGATGTCGGTGTGGCTTGTGCAGCCCTTTGAGACATTCGTGATTAAGGGCTCTATAAGTAAACTTTGATTGATTGATAATAAAAACAGTGTTTCCACTAAGGGGCGAATACAGGATGATAATAATTACAACCGTTTAGGGAATTAATGGAATAAATCCACCTTATTTCTTTACAAAAATACACTGCAGATAGACTTATAGTTTCTATTTACATTAACTGGCCACATATTTTTTGACAACTTTAAAAAATGTTTTGAGTTTCATTTCAAGGGGTACAGTGTAGATCCCAACGGAAGTTATTTTTTTACAGAGATAATTAAGCTTAGTTTTGACACAGTTAGCAAAATAAATTAAACACAGAAGAACCAAACTAAATTAGTGTATATACTCCAATTATAGCCAGGGTGTTTACAAAAGTGGCAAAAATGACATGTTAATTAGACCTGGGTGATAATTGAAGAGAGGCTGTTGATTATTGAATGCTTTATTTAAAAAAATCATTATGTATGATGACTTAAAATATATGAATATATTGTATAGCTAAGAGTTTATTATTATTTTACATTTTTAGGTTTAGTTTATTTTCACTTAAAAAATTATTTAGTTTGCATGAGAAAGTGGAATGTATTGAAGTTAATTTGTGTCTTTATTTCCAAAGCTTTTTTTTTTTTTTTTAACATTGAATGTAATAGATTTTTTTTGCGTTTACAATTTTTTTTTCTGCTGACAATTTCTTTTGAGTAAAAATGTGTGAGCAAAACGCTTGTATTTAAAATAACATCTATTTTTTAAAATGTAGTTCATAAAAATTCAATGCATAAACAAATCCTTGCAGATCAGATAAAATCGATCTATTGTTTTTTAAGACGATGTTGGGTCGACACCTATCTTCTGGAAAGCAAACTTGCCGAGCACAGATCGATGTCGATATATTGATTAATCGTTACACCCCAATGCACTACAATTAGTTGTATAACACTGAAAACTACAACCACAATAAATAAAACAAACACATAAATACAATCATATCTCTCTAAAAGTGTCATTTAAAGCTGATCTTGATTATTTCATTGGTAAAGGCTGAATTCTTGCTACTGCTATTGTATTGGTCTTAATGTAGAGTATTGCATGAGTGAATGTATCTGATTTCATATCAATATAAAACAATAGCACAACCAAATAAATATCTACACCAGGTCTGGGCAATTATTTAGAGAAAAAAATGTTTCTGGGGGCTGGTATATCTATTTTTAGAAACACTAATACAAACCTCACAATAATGTCCGATTGAATGCTAAAAACGTTATGACAGACCGCCTTAAAAAACGTAATGGAATTTTACATTTTTCTATAAACGATAAAACACTGAATATTTGGGCTGCGAATCTTTGGGTGTCCCACGATTCGATTCAATATCGATTCTTGGGGTCACGATTCGATTCAAAATCGATTTTTTTTTCGATTCAACAGGATTCTCGATTCAAAAACGATATTTTCCCGATTCAAAACGATTCACTATTCATTCAATACATAGGATTTCAGCAGGATCTACCCCAGTCTGCTGACATGCAAGCAGAATAGTAGATTTTTGTAAAAAACTTTTATAATTGTAAAGGACAATGTTTTATCAACTGATTGCAATAATGTAGTTTTGTTTAACTATTAAATGAATCAAAAATATGACTTATTTTATCTTTGTGAAAATATTGGACACAGTGTGTTGTCAAGCTTATGAGATGCGATGCAAGTGTAAGCCACTGTGACACTGTTGTTCATTTTTTTATTTTTTACAAATGTCTAACGATAATGTCAATGAGGGATTTTTAATCACTGCTATGTTGAAATTGTTACTAATATTGATACTGTTGTTGATAATATTAATTTTTGTTTCACTACTTTTGGTTTGTTCTGTGTCGTGTTTATGTCTCCTCTCAATTGCTCTGTTTATTGCAGTTCTGAGTGTTGCTGGGTCGGGTTTGGTTTTGGAATTGGATTGCATTGTTATGGTATTGCTGTGTATTGTTTTGTTGGATTGATTAATAAAAAAATAAAAATAAAAAATAAAAAAATACAAATACAAAATAAAAAAATTAAAATCTATTTTTTAAAAATGAGAATCGATTCTGAATCGCACAACGTGAGAATCGCGATTCGAATTCGAATGGATTTTTTCCCACACCCCTAATCTACACTGTAGCGCGGGATGAAGATGACATTTTCCATTCATACTTACAAGTGCAGGTCATATGTGGTTCCGCTCTACCTCCCAATAAAACTTGAAAAGCAAATTGAAAATGAGCAAAACTAGTGCACTGATGAATGAGTGACATGAGGACTCCCTTCAGAAAGAAAGTGCCCTAAGGGGTCTGATGCAATACATAATGCAGAGAGAGAAGATTACACCACAGCATGCCTCAAAGCCACCCCTGAAAATCGCTCGGCGAGGAGCCGAGCATCGTTTTGGCTCATGGAGACATTGATTAACAATGCAATTACCCTATAACATGCTCTGTGTCTGAAACTCAATCTAGGCTGCACTGTATTGTGCTGGAGGACAGGGAGGAAGTGTGTATATGTGTGTGTGTGCGCGTGTGTGTGTGTGATGTCTATTACGAGCGCGGGCTGTAAGCACGATGCAAGCAATGAACTGTTTGGAAGAGCGCGCTGGGGGCAACACTTAATCCGGGCCTCTCCAACGACTCCCGAAGAGGCCAAAATCAGCCAGCAAACAAGCACTGAGTACATACCTGTGTATTATAAAAAGATCAAAGATGGCATGATGGCTTCTGAGCATGCTCTCAGTCACACACAAAAAAAGAAACTTAATGAGCTAAGCGACTGGAGAACGCAGCAAGATTAGCAATGCAAATACTGAACAAAACGTGACTCAAGAGGGAACCTTAGAAGGACAATATTTAATCTATGCTTTGTGCCGACTCTTAGGATGCTGCTAGGGGACCTATTATGCTCATTTCCGGCCCTTCTGGAGTTGCTCTGCATAATTCTCTATGTAAAAATAGCTCCATTTATCTTTTAGTGACCTTTTCTTCATCTTTTGTCTGAGCACCCTTATTTGCAAGAAATGACCTCTTAACACCATGTTCCTTTTTTTACTTGATTTGTCATGCATGCACTGTGCAAACATTGCCAGTGGGAGAGTCAGTTGGGATCATTTGAGGATTAACAAAGCAACAATAAACTGCAATGGGCAACGTTGTGATTATTTTTATTGCCAGTACGGTGGTACCTCGGTTTTCATTACTAATCCTTTCCAAAGGGCCCGTTGAAATAACATGAATGTTGAAATACAAAACCCAAAACCAGTGAAGTTGGCACGTTGTGTAATTCGTAAATAAAAACAGAATATTTTCAAAAACAATAAATGTGGATACGTCAGACCACAGAACTTTTCCACTTTGCATCAGTCCATCTTAGATGAGCTCGGGCCCAGCGAAGCTGGCGGCGTTTCTGGGTGTTGTTGATAAATGATTGATTGATTGAGACTTTTATTAGTAGGTTGCACAGTGAAGTACATATTCCGTACAATTGACCACTAAATGGTAACACCCGAATAAGTTTTTCAACTTGTTTAAGTCGGGGTCCACTTAAATTGATTCATGATACAGATATATACTATCATATATACTATCATCATAATACAGTCATCACACATGGCTTTCGCTTTGCATAGTATAGTTTTAATGCAGCGACAAAATGTAGTTACTAGACAGTGGTTTTCTGAAGTGTTCCTGAGCCCATGTGGTGATATCCTTTACACACTGATGTCGGTTTTTGAGGCAGTATTGCCTGAGGGATCAAAGGTCCGTAATGTCATCGCTTACATGCAGTGATTTTCTCCAGATTCTCTGAACCTTTTGATGATGTTACGGACCGCAGATGGTGAACTTCCTAAATTCCTTGCAATAGCTTGTTAAGAAATGTTGTTCTTGAAACTATTTGTTCACAAAGTAGAGACCCTCGCCCCATCCTCGTTTGTGAATGACTGAGCATTTTATGGAAGCTGCTTTTATACCCAATCATGGCACCGCCCTGTTCCCAATTAGCCTGCTCACCTGTGGGATGTTCCAAATAAGTGTTTGATGAGCATTCCTCAACTTTCTCAGTCTTTTTTGCCACTTCTGCCAGATTTTTTGAAACATGTTGCAGGCATCAAATTCCAAATGAGCTAATAATTGCAAAAAATGACACATTTTCCAGTTCGAAAGTAGCTTGTCTTTGCAGTCTATTCACATGAATATAGGTTGAAAATTATTAGGAAATCATTGTATTTTGTTTTTATTTACGATTTACACAACGTGCCAACTTTATTGGTTTTGGGTTTTGTAATTTATATCATTGGAAAAAAATGTTGACGCTAAACACTTTTTGCAAATAACAATCATAGTTTAACATGCAGGAAACAATGCAAAGTGCATGTACATAATGAGTGAAATTGATAAATGAATGTTTAACATCACATGTACATTTTTATTTAAGACTTTTGGACAGGGGTGGGGGGCACAAAAGCCCCCGCTGTACTTTTCTACTTCTTTTTTTCTTTAGGCATCCCAGACGCCTGCTATTTAGCAAAATGTTTCTATTTTTTTCTACTCAAACTGTAGTGGTACGCAGGCTTCATCAAATCATCAAGAATCACTTAAATACAGGGGTGTTCCGATGCCAATATGGCACTTTTTTGAGGTATTGATACCGGAAAGTACCTGTAACTAAATCTCCCATACCATACTAATATGTATTTTGTAAGAAACCTCGGGTCTCCGACCTAAATAGAGCGCACAGGCAGTGTCTTTAAGGTTTATTGCCGCTCTGTACTTCTTCCTACGTCCGTGTACACAGCGGCGTTTTAAAAAGTCATACATTTTACTTTTTGAAACCGATACCGATAATTTTGATACCGATAATTTCCGATATCACATTTTAAAGCATTTATCCGCCGATAATATCGGCAGTCCGATATTATCGGACATCTCTATGTTTTCTTTTTCTTTTGTTTTTCCAGTACACTTTTTTCTATTGAATGGAGGAGCTGTTTTTAATTGTGTACTGTATTAGTTTATCATCATTATTATTATATTTTATATTATTATTTTATATACGAAGTTGTATAACTTTTTTTTACACACCAATGTGTTTAAAAAACAAGATTTTTGGTGAAATGTTTCGCCTAAAAACAAATCATAGGGCATTAGAAAGTCGAGGTACCACTCTATTCTGTAACAATGAGGTGAATTTAGATTGAAAGCAAGCTTTAAAAACCAAAGTAACATATTACATAATAACAGCATGGCTTCTGTCAGCTGAATTCTTGCAAGTCAAACTGTAGACGTTAAATTGACCTTTAAATATTGAATTGTGTTGAGTTTAATACAAAAATAAAAACATACATAGATGACCTATATTTCTCTTAAGTTGCATCTTGAAGTGTAAGTCTGCTTAAACCAGGGGTGTCCAAAGTGCGGCCCGGGGGCCATTTGCGGCCCGCAGCTAATTGTTTACCGGCCCGCCACACATTCTGGAAATGCTATTGCAAAAATTAAAGAAAACATTAAAAAAAGTGGAATGAGGTGAAATCTAACTAGAAAAAGTTGCAATGTTGACACTAAGCTGCCACGCAGGCTGTTTTTTTTTCTTTTGTCTAGCTTTATTTTTTATTTTTTTTGCCATTGCTAAAAAAAAATCAAAAATCAATGTTATAATGGATTATTGACCTATTCAAGGCTCCAATTATTTCAAATATTTCACTTTAAAATGTTTTATGTGGAACATATTGCAGAAAATATTGTGTGGTTGCCATACAAAAACATCAACGTTTTCTTTGACTAAAGAGCGTAAAACAAACAAAATAATAGTTGTAACGTAAAATCGACAGATATATCTGAAGTTGATCTCGTAACTTAAGTGTTGAAAGTAAAAAAAACACTAATAAATATGTATCACTTTATATGAGTGGGGCACCTTTTGGATGCCACATATATTTAATGGGATTTTATTTATCTTTTCACTGTGATTACTCAAAAATAATAATGAATTAAAATCAATGGTGTCCTGCATTATTGATCTTTTTACGGCTCTAATTACTTCACATCAAACATTGCTTTCTGAATGTTTTGGGCAGTGGGGGAAATACTGCATATTTCAGTTTTATTATAAAAAAACAAAGTTGTCTTTGACAGAAAAGGCCTAAAACCAATTTGTTTTTTACTTTATATCAACCTGGAGTTGATATACTGTACATATTTACTGTAAGCGTTAAATAAATAAAAATAATAATAATTTGACTTGTTTTTAACATTTTAATGACTTAGACCCTTTATGGTCCCCGGAAGCCCTAAAGGTAAATTCAAAAAAAAAAAAATCCATATATTTTGTTATGGTTTGAAAATGAAAAATATCAAAATGGCCCCTGCATGCTTTATTTTTTCCGTGTGCGGCCCTCAGTGGAAAAAGTTTGGACACCCCTGGCTTAAATGTTTTAAAACATTAAATGTACCACAGTTACAACATACCGTGATTACTGCTAAACGATTGCTCTAATCGCTCTAATAACTTCCATTAGTGTTGTTTCTATACAACACTAATTAAAAACATTAGTTCGACATATTAAAGTTGCATCAACTTATTATAATGTAAGTATTGAGATAAACCTATGTTTGTATATTTCTCCAATTATTAATGTGCAACACAAGAATCAAACGTGTCTTTTTTTCCCTACAAAATGAACGACTCAGTGGCTTTCTCATGTGTTGATATCCAGGAGCACACATGCGGCATGGTGTGGCGTCAATAAATCAGGGATTTGTGCGTGCACAATGACAACACCACCTAATTGACTTTCCATCAACATGGTTCCTGTGGTCCATGCACGGTCCAGAATGGCATAACCACAGACTATAAGAGGAATTCACAGCTGCTTAGCTGCTCAGTTGTGGTCAAGGCCGATTCATGACGAATGGCGTTAAAGGTGTAATTACACAGCTGTGGTCCACAATTACCTGACCTATATTATCCCTTTTGAGGTGACAGCATCATTTGTCTTTACATTGACCTGTAATGTAACGACTTGAATGCAGCTGTCTTATATGTCTAATAACCCTCTAATTCAGTGAATCTAACACATATCTGAGTAATGTTATACTTGGTTGTCATGGTTGTAAAGGGGCTTAACACTTGCACTATTAGCTCCTGTAATGGGAAAATCATTCATTATTTGCCCACAAAAGAAGAAGACGATAGGGCGTGATCGTGGAAAGGGTCAAAAAAAGCAGAGTTATTAATGAGCGCCACAGTGCAATCGGGGCCCAAGGTGTTTCTTCAGATGACCCATTAAAAACAAAGCCTTTAAATGTTAATTAGACTTCTCACGTTGCAATGTGCAATGCTTAGTCCCCTCAAGACGCCGCTGTTCCCCTTGCTTTCCATTGGCCTCAGTGGAGCCATTTTGACAATTGACGTAATTGGCCTCAGAACACAACGCTTCCGGATCTGGATGTGTACCACATGCTTACAATGCAAGCCATTTAGCAAAGTTTAGCTACTAATGTTAGCTTTTACTAATATTACTATTAGTAGTAGTAGTATTACTATTACATGTAACAACAGCATGACTGCAAATGGTTGGTCACTTTTCTGGAACTGATTTTGTGTGTTTGCGTGCGACAACTATGAACGCCAGTGATCTTATTTGTATTCACTTGAATTTACAACTGTTAGATATACACTACCGTTCAAAAGTTTGGGGTCACATTGAAATGTCCTTATATTTGAAGGAAAAGCACTGTACTTTTCAATGAAGATAACTTTAAACAAGTCTTAACTTTAAAGAAATACACTCTATACTTTGCTAATGTGGTAAATGACTATTCTAGCTGCAAATGTCTGGTTTTTGGTGCAACATCTACATAGGTGTATAGAGGCCCATTTCCAGCAAACTATCACTCCAGTGTTCTAATGGTACAATGTGTTTGCTCATTGGCTCAGAAGGCTAATTGATGATTAGAAAACCCTTGTGCAATCATGTTCACACATCTGAAAACATTTTAGCTCGTTACAGAAGCTACAAAACTGACCTTCCTTTGAGCAGATTGAGTTCCTGGAGTACCACATTTGTGGGGTCAATTAAACGCTCAAAATGGCCAGAAAAAGAGAACTTTCATCTGAAACTCGACAGTCTATTCTTGTTCTTAGAAATGAAGGCTATTCCACAAAATTGTTTGGGTGACCCCAAACTTTTGAACGGTAGTGTAGTTGATATAGTTAAACAGTTTTAGCCGCCAATCTCGATCCAATTTTTTGGCCTGCAAATTGATTTTGAGTCCTGATGCATTACTTTGGCAATACATTATAGAACATGAACATGTTTTATAGCAAGTAACTAAAGAAAACATAATACAACTTTTATAAAGCTTATCTTATTACATTTAGAATTTGTTACATACATTTTTTTAACAAAATAAAGTGGCTAGTGAACAATAACTAAACAAAAGCCAAAGCTATTGGCCCTCATTGAAATCATTTGGGTTTAGCCCTCAAAGTCATCCTGTATCCAGATACGTACTCCCCGAGTGTGTAAATAATAAAAAAAAACTATCAAAAAAAAGGTTTTGTAATAAAAAGTTCAAGAAAAAAAAAGTTTTCTAATCACTTATCACTCATCATTTATATATACTGATACTATATCAGGTATTGATAGATGACATTTAGATCGATCACCCCTATTTTACATTACAGCTTTAGCAGTTAGCTCATTGTCCTTCTTGTCGGAGTGTGTGCGTGTATGTGTGTGTGTGTGTGTGTGTGTGTGTGTGTGATTCTCAAATCAATATATTGATACTTTAGTTATTTCAGATAATGTATATCATTACCAGGAACACAGTTTAAAGTAATTAAATCATTAAGATCTTGTCTAAATGAAAAGTGATTGGTAGGAAAAAAATACATGTATAGTATAAGGCAGGGTTTGGGAACCTTTTTGGCAGAGAGAGCCATGAAAGCCAAATATTTTAAAATGTATTTCCGTGAGAGCCATGTAACACTGAATACAACTAAATGTGTACATTTTTAAGTAAGACCAACATTTTTAGAGTATAACAAGTATCTTATTCTTTTTAATAACATTGTTATTCTGAAGCTAACCAATAATAAATAAAATACTTCTTACCATTAATGCGACTTCTTGAACAGGTGCGGTAGAAAACGGATGGTTGGATTAAAATGCATGAGGGTGTTTTATATTTTGAACATTTTTTTAACACCAACGGAATTATTCATTACTTAAAGTGTTAAGCAATGTCAGTTAAGATTTATCTGAGAGCCAGATGCAGTCATCAAAAGAGCCACATCTGGCTCGAGAGCCATAGGTTCCCTACCCCTGGTATAAGGTATATGACACTACACTAATCTCACATAGACAAAAAAAAAAAAAGCCTAGATTTATTCAAGTAAAGTTTCCTAAATAATTCATCATTGAGGCGTCATTACATTATACACGGCAATTGCAATAAAACAGTTGTTGCAAACTGTTTATTTAAGGAAATTACTGGAAATAAAATGACTCACTCAGTAGCAAGTGTATGTATCCTTTCATCGAAGGCTATTTGGAAACACTGCATACAGAGTTGAATATAAATAAAATAACACATTCATTGCAGAATAACGCCATCATTTGTTCAGCCCTCTGATTGTATATTGTTTGAAGATGATTCCTCAAGAGCAGCAACATTTGAAATAGACTACTTTTTAAATTTTACCAGAAACATTACTTATATTTGCGCAAACTATCGGATAGATACTCGCCTGAATTTTACTTGGTCAACAGATCGGAAGGAAACATCACTGGTATTGCACATCCCTAGTGTGTAGCCATTCCTTCTCCTCTAGTCTTCCAGTACTTGGAAGACACTTTATTTTCCACCTTGGTGGTTAGGATTAGTATCTTAGAAGCCGCTTCTCAACGGTGCCTTCAGGTTGCTCTCAACCTCGAGCCGGTGTTCTGGCATGACATGCACTCTCCTGGTATTCATGCAACTCCTGCCTATGTGTAACAAGGAATATGGACACGTAATTGTGTCTCCCTGAGTGTGCATCCCTTTTGAGGGAATAATTCACAGGAGTACAATTTGAACCATGTAAACACTGGGTGGTAAGGATCAGTTAAAAAAATGCAAATATCGGCCTCGACCCCATCCCATGAGCTAGTTACAAATCTGCAGTTTTTTTTAAATTACTAAAGGCAATGTATGACAGTCGTTGTTGTTGTTGTTATATTTTTGGGTTGAAAAAAGTTAAGTTTTGAGGTGGAAACATACAGCAGCTTTAATGTTAACGCCGATAAGAATTGCTATCACTTGACTAAAGCTACATCCCAGACAAGTTGAGCTGCCCTACAGATGTTTAAGCGTGACTAAAAACAGCTCAAACTTCCACAACTGCAGGGCAGCATCTACACCTCAAATTCTGATTGGTGTGCACTTGATGTCACCAAATCTCCCGTTTGCTAAGCAGGGCTCCTTTGTATGAGCTGAAGCGTTAAGGTCTCCGACTATCATCAGTCAGTCGGGCAGCAGCAGGTTGTTCAGGGTGGACATTTGGTTCGGTTCCGGTTGGGTTGCTATAACAGCCTTGCCGATTACTCTGCACTGTAGTACCCGATTGTGGTGACATCGAGGCTGACCTTGGAGTCACCTCCCCCGCTGCCGCACTCTCCCTTGTCGTACCACCATTTGTTTTTCAATTTGTCCAAGAGGCCTTGCTCATTCAGTTTTAAAACTGCCAGGTTAACAGCATTTCTTGAAACGATAAAACATAACTTGTAAGAAAATGCACAGGTCCGTGAGAAATCTAATGCAAAGTAATGGGTTTACTTATAAGCATCAATGTGATAGGCAGCGGTGGTAGAGAGGCTACCACCACAGAACCAGGACAAATTGCGGTTTAAGAATTCAAGAAGAGATAAGAGGCTCACTTAACGTAAAGACAGTGTTAAATCTTGGAAAAAAGGTGGCATGAAGGGTTACGTAGTTTAACAAACTGAAGTGTGCGGGATGGGGACACTGGTCATTGAGAAGAGAAGTAACAACAGCAGACATCATGCAATTAACATTTGTCACAAGTGACGGCACAGCTTTTAAAAGGCTAAATTGAAAAACCATTGAACTGTTAAATTAAAAGTGACAACACAACAGTCAGGTAGGACAACACACGGGACGGAAGGAGAGATCGAAGGGGGTGGGGGGGAGAGAAGAGCAACGGGAAGAGAGACATAAATATGAAATTAGACTTAGACTTAACCATATCAATAGGATATGATCAGAACAGCATGTATAAAATCATTGAAAAGTTAGCAAAAAACCCTTTGTATCCAAGTGCATTGAAAAGCATACTACCGTTACCTGTGCTTCCATAAAAAAACAAGGAGGAGGAGACAATGACAACAAGGGGGTCATCAGGGTAGGTGGAATACTATAACAACATGGAGGATATTGTTATATTATTCCACCCACCTTAATGCTGAGCCTTTGGGCGTCGCCACACCGTAGCCTTTGGAGTCGAGGTTCCCGCCCACTTTCATGGTGTCGCACGGCTTCCGCTGCTCGATGTACTCATTCATGGTGGACTCCAGGAGAAAGGCGAACTTGCCCTTTGACTTTCGTACCCGGGCCACGCCATCGGGGGTGGTCTTAACAAACACTGAGGGCTCAGCCGATTTCATGTACGACCACATCTTCTCGTACACGGCTATTTTGGATCGCTGTGCGGAGAGGGAGCACAAGGGAAGAACGGGTTCAGAAGCACATAGACGTCTGTCACGTGTCCAATGGATTTTGTAGGATTTTGAGCTTAATGATCACTTGATTGACAGTGGTGTTAAGAAGTACTTAAAGACATCCTTTAAAACCTCTGTGATATCTTCAAATACTCCCACAAAAGATCTGCTTTGTAAAGTTAGTAAGATCATGAAGCACAATAATTGACAAAGTCCATTTCTCTTGATTGGCCCATCACATCTACAGATGCGTAATTAAAGATTGTACAAGCACTTCATTTTTCTCATGTTTGAAATTAACATATACAGCAGGGGTCACCAACGCGGTGCCCGCGGGCACCAAGTAGCCCGTAAGGACCAGATGAGTAGCCCGCTGGCCTGTTTTAAAAATAGCTCAAATAGCAGAACTTACCAGTGAGCTGCCTCTATTTTTTAAATTGTATTTATTTACTAGCAAGCTGGTCTCGCTTTGCTCGACATTTTTAATTCTAAGAGAGACAAAACTCAAATAGAATTTGAAAATCCAAGGAAATATTTTAAAGACTTGGTCTTCACTAACTGACAAAGAAACAGATAACATATTTGGTGTCCAGTTCAAAGTGTGACATGATTTGTTTAAAAATTTGAGAGTTGACTTTTGTATTTTACATGAGTTATTATTTGTACAAAGTAATTCATGATTTGTTCAAAAATGTTAGTGGCTAGCTAGTTAAAATGGGATATTGTGATTTCACAAGACTGTCTTAGAAGTGATCATTTGAAAATATTCAATTTGAGAAATGTGCACTTAGAGAAAATATAAAAATAAAGTGTTGCATATTGATATTTATCTGTTTCTATATATATTTATTGTGAGAAATAATTAAGATGATCAGTATTTCCACAAAGATAAATATCATTAATTATTAATAATAACATAGAGTTAAAGGTAAATTGAGCAAATTGGCTATTTCTGGCAATTTATTTAAGTGTGTATCAAACTGGTAGCCCTTCGCATTAATCAGTACCCAAGAAGTAGCTCTTGGTTTCATAAAGGTTGGTAACCCCTGATATACAGTATAAGTCAGTGCAATTCAACTGGCAGCCCGGGGGCCAAATCCGGCCCGATAATGACACCTTACCACCCATGCGAGTTCAGTTCAAAACATGGGAGACAAAGATTTTTGCAGCATATTACCAAAACCACTAAGTATTCCTGTTGTATGGAGGAACTTAGACCATGGACAGATCATTGCATTGACATTTTACCTTGCTTGAAAACAGAACACTGGGGTCTAAACTTGTGATTTACATACCTGCCATGGGACGTTCCTCAAGGCACCCCTTTATGTCCTCTCCTTTTTGGGAGTCACACATTTAGGTGTTGCTGTAGCTTGTTTACTTCGGATACAGTCAATAGTCTTTTTGTTCAACTTCTTCAGTTATACTAGTGGTGTCCCTCAAGGTTCCATTTTAGGTCCTGTCTTTATACATCATTTGGGCTATTCGACTGGTAGCCCGCGAGTTCAGTCCAAAAAACTTGCGAGAGACTCACATTTTTGCAGCAGATTCTTAAAAATACCAGAGCGTTCCTGTAGTTCTAACAAAATAAAGACAGAAATCTAGTCCGTCCCCTGGTCCTTAGCTTTCTGGAAATGTGGCCCCGAAAACAATTAAATTGAATATCCCCTGGTATTTGTATTGTTAAGTATTCCCATTCTACCTCTGGTATACCCTGCTAACTGTGACTCATTGTCTGTGTGCAGAAGGAGTAAGGCACGTTTCATGTACACCAGGGATCCTATCACCGAGTAACTCAAATGAGAATTCTCAAAGCGCCTTGGGTGAGGATTAGCTAGCCTGAAAATATGGGTGAGTCGAGCACTATCTATAATAAGCATCGATTAAATTATTCAATGGTGATGGATTTATTTTGGCATAAGGCTCTTCAGACAATTGCTAGTATAACAGTAATGAGCAAGTTTTCTGAAAGACAAAAAATATTATTGCATGCACTGCTGACTACTGTATATCTAATTCAAATATGAACCAGAAATAGACGGTTTTGGATCGTAATAAAAACAGGCAAAATCAAAGCAACTCAATGGTTTGAGGGTGGTAAAGACATATCCGTACGAGATATTCCCCTGTTTAGTGATAAATATATTTGCATGGAAAAGCAAATAATCACAAATACCTTACTGTTTTCAAAGCCAAAGCACACCCTTTCAGGTAATAGCGAGGGTAGCGGAATTTATCCCCTGGGAACATTGACAGTCTGCTCAAGGTCTCGTCCCTCCAATAATCAATCAAATAAATGTTACCCAATTCAAGAGCTTTAATCTGCTTGTAACACAACAGGGAATGTCAACAGATAAGCACAATCAATACAGGTTTCATCCACTGATAGAGGTTCCTCAGTCCGAAGTAGCAGAACGTCCATAGGAAACTAAAAAAGATGGTTGTTTAAAACTCAATAAAAGGTAATTAGACTAAAAACTGATGCGATGGTTACACTTTCGCCATGCAGCATTTTAATATTGAACATTAAATATTGAAGTGGTCCAACATGGGTGTTGCAGTCATGGTGTCCCATCTACACCTCCATGGGGTGTCCACATTTTTTGTATATCACTGTATTATATTTTTTGATTGATTGAGAAGTTTATTGACATCTTATAGAATTGAATCCATGTAATGCTTTAAAAAGGCAAATGGGTGGCACAAAAAGCCAAAAGGCTTGTTTCCATTGTGGTCCATTAAATATTCATCCCATCTATGTCCCATCTACACCTCCATGGGGTATCCATATTTTTTATATATCACTGTATTATATTTTTTGATTGATTGATCATTTATCGTTGAGAAGTTTATCGACATCTTAAAGAATTTAATCCATGTAATGCTTTAAAAAGGCAAATGGGTGGCACAAAAAGCCAAAAGGCTTGTTTCCATTGTGGTCCATTAAATATTCATCACATTTGATACATTCACTAATAAAATATATATAACCTGTATCATGTATATAAGAAATTACGTAACAATTTTTATAAATGATGTACATATACCCAGTATACATGTCAGGTGATTTGAAAGACAATATATACAAAAAATGTACATGACACTATTTACATGACTATGCACATGTTGACTCCAAGAGTGTGCAAAGCAGAATGAGAAAATATATATACACTATAACCACATATAATGTAATATATAACCTGTAATATAAACTAAAATAAACTAAAACACCTAATGGTTATATTTGTTTATGTTCTTTCTGTTTTTAGTTAGGGCTATGGTACTAATAAGGATTAATCCAACACTGTTATTAATTTAACTTAAAAAAAATGAAATAACATATATATATAATAAAAATTAAATAACATGTATATATATAGTATATATATATAAACATCTATATATATATATATATATATATATATATATATATATATATATATATATATATATATATATATATATATATATATATATATATATATATATATATATATATATATATATATATATATATATATATATATATATATATATATATATATATATATATATATATATATATATATATATATATATATATATATATATATATATATACATACACAATTGACGCATCTACAGTGCAGAGTGACTCAAAATCTCTAAAACAACAATGCATTTAGGACAGTTTGTTCAAGTCCTGTAGTGTTACTGTCGCGCATGCATACATGCATTTGAAGTTGATCTGGTAGTGACAGGCTGCAGAAGCAAACAAGTCAATATGGAAGACATTAAACAACATGTTGCCCCACTGCAAGGGTAATTTGAATACAAACAAAGCAGTACTAGTGAGTTATACACGCTCTGCGGGAAGGGGTTGTCTTTTCATTGAAGCCCTTCCATCCTGAAATAACACATAAATAACACAAATGGAATAGCAGGTCCACATTAATGTCGATAAATGTTTGTTTATAACAAACATGAACATTTTAACATGAACATGATCCTCAAGGTGTTTAATGAACACATTAAGTGCATGTATATTCCCGTCGTTCTTTAGGGTCTTTGCTCATTAAAAAAATAAAAAAATAACAATAAAAATAATAAAAAATAAAAATAAAAAAATATATATATAGATAGATAGATAGATAGATAAAAAAACAAAGATATATTTAATCATGACTAAAGCATCCCTTGTATTTAATCGGATTCAATGTTTGAATTGGTTGACAGCCTTTGTTTCTATAAATGGAATATAAAGAACATCAACAACTGTGTTGTGTTGACATAGTGTCCCTCTTTTGCACCTCAATAACTGTTTTGCACCACAATTAAGCGGAACCATTGTGGCCTGGGCATGCGCCCTTTCTGTTAGAGCAGTGATTCTCAAACTTTTTTCACCAAGTACCACCTTAGAAAACACTTGGCTCTCTCCAAGTGCCACCATGATGACCACCATTAAAATACAGTAGCGTAGTAGGCCGAAGTATACATAAAAAACAAGGCATATGTTTTATTTAACAAGTGTATTTATTTATTTTTGACCACTATATCATTAGACACAATTTGAACAGTAACACTGTGTTTGACTTTATGAAAATAAAACACTAATTTAATCAAGTGATTATTTGGCATGCCACTAGACGGAGCCCGCGTAGCATTAGTGGTGCACCATAGTTTGAGAATCACTCTGTTCGAGGGTACATAGTTTGGATTTTGGCACCAAGCACTTTGGCTAGATCGGACCAATCTAAGTCTGTGAGCATGAACTGATGAAGCCTGCTCAATTGGGAAGTAAAATGTCTAATACAAACTCAACAGTCCAGTTGCGAGAGATTGAATGCCTTGATTAAATCGAATCATTTTATCATAAAAAAGCTTTGATTGATATTATGTTGCTTTGATTAATAATAATTAAACTAATGAAAATCGATAAAATCTGGACTGCATACAGTGTCTGGAACTTTAAATATGCTAACATTGTTATCAATCAATCAATCAATCAATGTTTATTTATATAGCCCTAAATCACATCGTTTTCACAGGGCGGCTGCTATAGAGCACACATCAGAGCAGAAGAGTTGTTTTTAAACATTTTTTGCACACATGTTTCAACGTTGATGATGTGCATTTATTAGAAAAAAAGAACAATGATTATGGTACAAGAAATTGTTTTGTTTATTTAAACTATTTTCCCCTAATATTTGCATCGAGGCTACAAAGTGTGTTTTATCCGATTACTGGATCAATCTGTACAAACTAATCAATATATTGCTCGATTACAAAAATAATTAACAGCCTCAGCCCTACCTAAGAATACAATGACCTGGATGGATGAGAATATCCATAGGCAATATGAATAATAGGCAATGTACTGTACTAGTGTTCTAAAGTAATATAAATCTAAAAATAAATCAAGTGGTTGCAAAAAAAAACTTTTTGGTAAATTGTTTCACTCAGTGTTTAGTTTTAAACTGTTTTCGTGCAAAATTGTATGAATTATATTGGTTTCTAGAGATTAACACATAACTCTAAATAATGATGACAAATCAAACTTGATGATAAACTATTCTTCATTTGTATTGCACAGTTTTAATGCAGAGTGCATTACTTCACTTAACTAAATCAACAAAACACAAATGTAAATATTTACGGTAAATTTATTAATTTACAGTCGGGGCTTTGGTAATTGTATACTTGCCAACGCTCCCGATTTTCCCGGGAGAGACCCGGGTTTCAATGCGTTCTCTTTATTTTCATGACTATTTACATTGTAGATTGTCACTGAAGGCATCACAACTATGATTTAACACATGTGGAGTTATGAACTTAACAAAAAAAGGTGAAATAACTGAAAACATGTTTTATATTCTAGTTTCATCAAAATAGCCACCCTTTGCTCCGATTACTTTTTTGCACATTCTTCATAACTCCACGTGTTCATTCATAGTTTTGATGCCTTCAGTGACAATCTACAATACACAAAACACTTTGATTGAGAAGGTGTGTCCAAACTTTTGGCCTGTACTGTATATATGTATGTACTGTATTATATATATGTATGTATGTATTTATGTATATGACTCCCTAATTATGTCACTTAGCTGATTTCAGTGTATATGGCATGATCATCCCCACTCAATGTTTATCTATCTACACTATCTATGAATCTATAGCGTCTTTTAGTGTTGTCCTTCACTCTGATTTTTTTGTCCAATAGATGGATTTTTCCTTATGTCTATTAGTTTGACGGCAAGGCAAACAAATCAGTCTTGATGTGATTTAGTTTGACCTTAGCTAAAACATCATTACGTCAGAAGGAAATATTTGTCTGTGCAAATCTCAAGTAATGAAGTTGAATACTATATCAACTTCAGTGATTGAGCATGCATATGGAGCTTTGTCCCTGTACATCATACAGATCAGACTCATCAGTGTCCCAAAAAGGTAATTTAACAGGAGCACAGTCATCTCTGATGCATCTCTTAACAAACAAACACATTAACCTTGACTTGGGAAAAGTGCTTTTCTGGCTCAAGTAATAAACCATGTTTGTATGCATTTGTCACAGAGCATCAGACCAATTGTGAGCATGAGACGAGACAGTGGCGTAACACAAATAAAAAAAAAGTCTATATGATGAATGTCTGCCTGCGCAGATGAACATGCTTGAAGTCAGGACATTGGGCCCCATTCAGCAATAAGTTCCTAACTTTTCCTCTTATCTTTCTTCCTAAGTGATTTCCTAAGAGGAGTCTATTCAAATTCATGACGTGTTCTTAAACGCCCAAATTGTTCCCACCTGCTGTTCTTAAGTTGCTGAATGCCAAATGGTTAGCGCGCGCATGTCTATCATAATTTGCATACAAACACGCCCTTATTTCCCCAATATGCATATGTAAACACCCTTAATTCCGTAATTTGCATAGGTAAACGCCCTTAATTCCCCATATAAGGGCACAATTCCGGCGGAAAAACCGACCATCAAACACACGGAGAAAACAAACAGATTACAGAAGAGAAATTCGTATTTTTAAGAAGGGGCAGACAGTTCTCGGTAGCTTAAAGCGTTCGAATAAATATTCATCACTTCATACATGGTTGTAAAACATACGCTCCCTCCCCAGGGCACGATCTGCGGCATCTTGCCATCTTGCAGTCTATCTATCTATCTATCTATCTATCTATCTATATATATATATATATATATATATATATATATATATATATATATATATATATATATATATATATATATATATGTGTGGGAAAAAAAAATCACAAGACTACTTAATCTCTACAGGCCTGTTTCATGAGGGGTTCCCTCAATCATCAGGAGATTTTAATAGAAGCATTCACATACCATGGTTTATATAAGGCACAGAACGGGTAGGTACAGGCAGGCGTAGGGGTGTGGTGATTGGCTCATGTGTTACCTAGGAGGTGTTTCCGTCTGTGACGGTATGCTGATACAATTTCGCTGCGCTTGTTGAGGGATGACAGGTCTGGGCGGTATATAATAAACAGTTTCTCTTTTAAGCATAGGTTGCATCTTTTATTACCACTGTTGTAAGGTGTGCTGGATGCAAGAATTTGCCATGTTATTGAATATTCAACATTATTGTCTTTGAGGTTCCAAATGTGCTTGCTGAGTTCTGTAGTATCCCGCAGGCTTTGGTTCCTGAAAGAAGCCTTGTGATTGTTCCATCTGGCTTTGAACTCTCCCTCGGTTAATCCTACATACGTGTCAAATGTGTTAATGTCCTTGCGTGTTACCTTTGATTGGTAAACGACTGATGTTTGTAAGCATATATATATATATATATATATATATATATATATATATATATATATATATATATATATATATATATATATATATATGTATATATATATATATATATATATATATATATGATATTAATGTAACATTAGACAATAGAAGTAATGGAACTTGTCACACTTAAGAACAAATTGGCCACCCTAAGAGTGCTCTTAACTTTAACTTTAACTCTAACTCTGGAGCACTCGTAGATTTTGTTGTTATTACCTACGAACAAATCCCAGCTAAGAAAATATTGGTGAATACAAAAATCTCCTTTAAAAACTTCGTAAGTGGGCCTAAGAACAAAATGTGTTCTTAAGAACGGTTGCTGAATGGGGCCCATTGAGTATTGTGGTATAATGCATATATGAGGATTGAGAGAAGAACTTGGACTTTAATGTGATGTTTTTGCTGACAATCTTATTATATGCGTAGAATTTGCCTGTGTCACAAAGCGTGGCAAGGACACAAGTTTAGAAGACGATTTCCCCAAAGACCCTGGCTCATCTTCGGAAAAGCTCCAAACGCCTTCTCAAATGAGGAGAAAAGAATGGATTTGGGCATTGATTACCGGCGACAGAGTGTGCTGTCTCAGTGCTTTATGAAGTCAATTCATCAATATCAGAGCCTGGGAAGTGACACAACCAAAACCTAAACAGGCTGATTGCACAGCAAGTAAAGTCTCAACAGGGCTGTTTAAATGGGAATCAAACGGAATGTAGAAAAAAACAAGAAAACCTAGATATGTTTTGATTATACATCCTCTAACTAACTCCTGATAATATAACTGCAACATCTGCTATTCAAGGAGAAGCTAAAGCATGGGTGTCAAATGTACGGCCCGCAGGCCTAAACAGGTTTCAAGTTTGCTTAGTACAAAAATAAACTGACATTTTTGAATGAAAGAAACTGCTGTTCTAAATGTGTCCACTGGATGTCACAATAGCAATTATTTGTATCCCCTGCTGCCCATAGCTCCGCCCCCTGGCCATGTTAGAGATAGAGGACTGGGGACACATTAGCTAGGCGCACATAGATATGCTGAAATAATATGTATTTCCCTTCAACTTCACGTGTGATTAATGACATAGGTCCAAATTCACAAGTTTTGTTGCAGATGATGCTACATTTGTAATAAACAACATTATATTAGTACATCAGTTGAGCAAAATGTACATTAAAAACATCCTGTAATTTGATTTTGATATTATTATTCATTTTATCTTCTAATAGATTACACATTAAAGGCCTACTGAAACCCACTACTACTGACCACGCAGTCTGATAGTTTATATATCAATGATGAAATCTTAACATTGCAACACAGGCCAATACGGCCGGGTTAGATTAGTAAAGTGCAATTTTAAATTTCCCGCAAAATATTCTGCTGAAAACGTCTCGGTATGATGACGTTTGCGCGTGACGTCACGGATTGTAGCGGACATATTGGGACAGCATTGTGGCCAGCTATTAAGTCGTCTGTTTTCATCGCAAAATTCCACAGTATTCTGGACATCTGTGTTGGTGAATCTTTTGCAATTTGTTTAATGAACAATGAAGACAGCAAAGAAGAAAGCTGTAGGTGGGAAGCGGTGTATTAGCGGCCGGCTGCAGCAACACAACCAGGAGGACTTTGAGTTGGATAGCAGACGCGCTACCGTGAGTACGCAGCTTTGGCTTCCAAACATTTGATCGCTTGCCCGTACGTGCGTGCCGCTATGTGCATGTCACGTACGTAACTTTGGGGAAATATATGTGCTGTATGAACTTTACGGAGGTGAACGGTACTTTGGGCTGTGGGATTGAGTGTGTTGTGCGGGTGTTTGATTTGTATTGGCGGGTTATATGGACGGGAGGGGGGAGGTGTTTGTTATGCGGATTAATTTGTGGCATATTAAATATAAGCCTGGTTGTGTTGTGGCTAATAGAGTATATATATGTCTTTTGTTTATTTACTGTTTTAGTCATTCCCAGCTGAAAATCTCACAGCATCTTCCCTATCTGAATCGCTTCCACTGCCCTCTAATCCTTCACTCTCACTTCCTCATCCACAAATCTTTCATCCTCGCTGAGCTATAAGAAAATTAGTTTGACACTTCTGAGCTAAAGGATATCACACCTTTTTCTAATTCTATTTGAGAAGGATGGCTGAATTACTGAACTATTTATTGGGTATTGTATAATACAGATATAATGGTAGAGCGTTGTTCTACCTGTGGCTTTAATACATGCCATATAATTGGCCTGTTGCTAAGAGGGCGTCCCGTCATGCATATTTTGTACTACAATGAAAAATCCGTTGGCTATTGTCCTGCTAATTTATGAGTCTACCTTGATGCTTATGGTCATAATGGTGCTAGAGCATAGTGTGAGTTCAAGAGGAGTCAGTGGGAAATACTATTCAGACTTTCTCTATAGAAACACAAAGCAATTTCTAAAAAACATATGATTCCTACATTCATATAGACTGACTGGACACTTTATTAGGAACACCTGCTCTGGCTTATTGTTCAAAAGCAGAATTTTTGACACTCAGAAAAGTGTAAAAATAAGTTCAACCATAAACACAGACTGTGAGTGGGCCTGGGCTGTCAATAAATTAATTAACCGAAAGATACATGAAAATGAACTCGATAACTTTGCTAACATCGATAAATGATCTTGTCCCTGCGTGAGGGTTCATTCTGTGCATCGCTACTGACTACTGCAACACACTTCTTGTCAGGATCCCCAGCAAGAACATCCAGAAGCTGCAATACATACAGAATAGTGCTGCTAGGATCCTGATGAGAGTGCGGAAATATGACCATATCACACCAATTCTCAAATCCCTTCACTGGCTTCCTGTTCCACTCAAGATTGAATACAAAGTCTCCCTACTAACCCACCAGTGGCTCCATGGAAATGCCCCCCTCTACCTCAAAGAACTATTCACACCCAAATCCTCTGCACGACACCTCCGCTCCGGACAGGCTAACCTCCTCCAACCTCAGAGGACAAAGCTACGAACAACGGGAGACCGGGCTTTCTGCTCCACCGCTCCCAGTCTGTGGAACGCTCTCCCTGACCACCTGAGGGCACCACAGACTGTGGATGCTTTTAAAAAAGGCTTAAAAACCCTTCTTAAAAAAAAAAAAAAGTTTAGATATATGCATACTAGTTCTAGCTATTAGGCTGTTCTAGTTTTTATTTGTGTTTATTTTTATTATCTTTTCATTTATTTATTTTATTTTATTTTATTTTTTTATTGTTTTAATACACTGTAGCACTTTGAGGTTGTTTACTCAATGTAAAGTGATTTTTACAAATACAATCTATTATTATTATTAGAGATGCCGATATTATCGGCCGATAAATGCTTTAAAATGTAATATCAGAAATTATCAGTTTCGTTTTTTTTAATATCGGTATCGTTTTTTAAATTTTTTTTAAATTTTTTTTATTAAATCAACATAAACAACACAAGATACACTTACAATTAGTGCACCAACCCAAAAAACCCCCCTCCCCCATTTACACTCATTCACACTTATTCACACAAAAGGGTTGTTTCTTTCTGTTATTAATATTCTGGTTCCTACATTATATATCAATATATATCAATACAGTCTGCAAGGGATACAGTCCGTAAGCACACACGATTGTGCGTGCTGCTGGTCCACTAACAGTACTAACCTTTAACAGTTAATTGTACACATTTTCATTAATTACTAGTTTCTATGTAACTGTTTTTATATTGTTTTACTTTCTTTTTTATTCAAGAAAATGTTTTTAATTAATTTATCTTATTTTATTTTATTATTCTTTTAAAAAATGACCTTATCTTCACCATACCTGGTTGTCCAAATTAGTTATAATAATGTGTTAATTCCATGACTGTATATTGGACAATATCGGAATATCGGACATCGGCAAAAAGCCATTATCAGACATCCCTAATTATTATTATTATTATTATCGCTCTCAGCACCTGAGCGAACCACCTTGACAGTCATTCACAATCTTTGTCTCGGTGGGTGGAGCCTGGACCGCTGGGTTACACACACGATGCACGGATATAGCCTCGCTACTAAAAAGGTAACAATTATGAGAAAAAAGATGATTGCAAAGCCCAATGTCCTTTGTGGGAATACATTTGACTTCAAACTAAATGAAGGAGCAAGATGACCGTGCCCATCACCACGAACAAGCGAACCAGTACCCTGAATTTGTTAGTAAGTGATGTGAACAAAAAATATTTCCTGAAATGCAATTTTTGGTCTCAAAATAAAGCTAATAATAATATTTTTTATCTGCAATAATTAACACTATATCATCCAGCCAAATGTGTTATCGACCCAGGCCTACACGTTTGTGGAAACTTGATATTTTATTGTGTGGTGTTTCATTGTTTACATTCCCAAAATATGACAGTCAAGCTTTACCATTGGCCTGTGGAGAACTGGGACAACAGAGACTCTTACCAGGAGGACTTTGAGTTGGATACGCGCTACCGTGAGTACGCAGCTGCGGCTTCCAAACATTTGATCGCTTGCCCGTACGTGCGTGCCGCTATGTGCATGTCACGTACGTAACTTTGGGGACTTTGGGGAAATATATGTGCTGTATGAACTTTGCGGAGGTGAACGGTACTTTGGGCTGTGGGATTGAGTGTGTTGTGCGGGTGTTTGATTTGTATTGGCGGGTTATATGGACGGGAGGGGGGAGGTGTTTGTTATGCGGGATTCATTTGTGGCATATTACATATAAGCCTGGTTGTGTTGTGGCTAATAGAGTATATATATGTCTTGTGTTTATTTACTGTTTTAGTCATTCCCAGCTGAATATCAGGTCCCACCCGCCTCTCACAGCATCTTCCCTATCTGAATCGCTTCCACTGCCCTCTAATCCTCCACTCTCACTTTCCTCATCCACAAATTGTTCATCCTCGCTCAAATTAATGGGGAAATCGTCGCTTTCTCGGTCCGAATCGCTCTCGCTGCTGGTGGCCATGATTGTAAACAATGTGCAGATGTGAGGAGCTCCACAACCTGCGACATCACGCTACTTTCGGTACAGGCAAGGCTTTTTTTTTATCAGCGACCAAAAGTTGCGAACTTTATCGTCGATGTTCTCTACTAAATCCTTTCAGCAAAAATATGGCAATATCGCGAAATGATCAAGTATGACACATAGAATGGACCTGCTATCCCCGTTTAAATAAGAAAATCTCATTTCAGTAGGCCTTTAAGGTTTTTTTGGGCTATATGTAAAAGTAGAAAGGTTATTTAAGTGCAGAATTAAAAAAAGTAATTGTCCTCTCCATTCTAAATAACCACTTAATCTGTATTGATTCCAAATTACAGATCCCTCCCAGACCTCTGGCCACTACTCTTTGGACTATTGCCTGTTTAATTCTTCTCTTGGCTTTGCAGAGTTCTTTCATTAGGCTCTCCACTGCTCGTCAAGCTCAAGTCTTTCTTCACCCTCCACTGTTTCCCTTAACATTCACAGCGTTTGTGGTTCTACCACAGCCTTCATTCCATATTCTCTGCGGACTACCTTTGTCCCAAGAAATAAAAGTTGATGCTCTGAGGGCGTACTTGTGTCATGCTATAGACGGAATGCCAACTGACACATCTTTGCCCCCAGAAGCGAGGCTCTATAAGGACAAAGCTTTGCCAGAGGTCACGCCTATCTCACAGCGGTCTATTATTACATCTGATAGCTCCCTCTTATATGCAAACAAGCTGTAATCTTTACAGAAGCTCCATCAGTCAATACTCCACTGAAACACATCGTGACAAGAGCTCTGGGAGTCATGTTACAAAGCGTCGATGTGATTGCAGTGCAGCCTCAGGATTCCTGGAATAAATTGTCTTCTCTTCATGCAAGTCTGGCCAGAAGCAGGTCTGCTCCGCTTAGAAAATCTACTCATTAAACCTCGTGTTGGACCATGCAGAAGCTCTAATGTCTGCGTCACAATAGCTGAGACGTGAAATTGATTTTTATGCTTAGCAAAAATGCCTCAGTCACTGCGCACAAGCTGTTGTTCCATCTTCATCCCACCTGTACGTTAGTAAAATGCTTGATGCTTGCCCTTCAGACTTTAATGTAAAATGATTTGAGGGGCAAACAAAGCTGCGGACTCATTCCTATCCATCATGTCCTTGTTTCATTGTTACGCTGTTAAATGAGGTGCATGAAGGGTCTTTGACGGTCTCACCCTAGTTTTTTCATGTAATTAGACAACCAATGTGCTATTGAAGCTATTATCATGCCCCATTTTTCCCTTTTACATGCTTTTCAAAACAAAAGCCTTTTGATGGACTCGTCAAGGCTGAATTTAGACCGCAAATTACAACGATTTTCTGTGGCACAGTCAGATAGGGGTCATGGCGTATCCTCTGACCAGGCCTCTTCTAAATGTCGGTATACAGATATCCTGTCAAAGTGAACTTTACGTCATAACAATACAAAGCAAAAAAACCTAAAGCTGTAAATTTAAAAAAAATACAACACAGCCATACATATTGTACACAAAATTAGGAGTGCAGTGACATTATGTAAGGAAGTAATTCCAAGTTAATTAATTAAATATGTTTATTCTTAAATCGTTCATTACGGTTGACGTCCATGTTGTGACTGCCTGTTGTGAACACTTGTTTCATTGTTTATCTGCATTGTGCTCAGTGTTTCTGGTGTTCAGTCATAGTAGACAGATTTCAGGTATTGGTTAATTTAGAATACATGTTGATAGACCGTTAAATACATTCAGCATATGATTAGTGAATTGAAATTGACTACTTACACATGCAGTGTAACTCTAAATTAAGAGAGTCAACCTCCCCATGTTTTATATTAGTGCATAACAGATGGAGTGGCACATACTAGCGGCACGAGCGTAAGAATAGAAAGAAGATCCTACATTTGCCGAGTAGGAAGCAAGTAGTGTTTACGTCAAAGCTGGGAACATATCTTGACTCTGGGGCCACATTAAGAGAAACAAATGTGTCTGGGGGGCCAAGGTGTATGTGTGTATAAATTATATATATACATTTAGCTGTAAAAATCTGCTGTACAGTATGTGTTTTTGGGGTCCCTTTTTGCGTCAGGAGCTAAAGTCGTATATACGTTTTTTAAGTGCAAAAATTATGAATAAGATAATGAAGCTGTATTTTCATTAGCACTTTAATTTTATTGACAGGTTAGTTAAAAAAAACATTCATTATTAATTATATTTACTCATTTTAGCGCAACATAATTGTATGTAAATGTATTTTTCATCAGTTCTTTCTGAGTCCCTTCTTCTGCAGTATATTTGATTTGTACTTATTTTTCCAATCAGACTGACCTAAGCTTAAAGGCCTACTGAAATGAAATGTTTTTATTTAAACGGGGATAGCAGATCCATTCTATGTGTCATACTTGATCATTTCGGGATATTGCCATATTTTTGCTGAAAGGATTTGGTAGAGAACAATGGCGATCAAGATCGCAACTTTTGGTATCTGATAAAAAAAAGCCTTGCCCCTACCGGAAGTAGCGTGACGTAGTCAGTTGTTCGCCTCCTCATATTTTCCTATTGTTTTCAATGCAGCTAGAGTGATTCCGACCGAGAAAGCGACGATTACCCCATTAATTTGAGCGAGGATGAAAGATTCGTGGATGAGGAACATTAGAGTTAAGGACTAGAATGCAGTGCAAGACATATACTTTTTCGCTCTGACCGTAACTTAGATACAAGCTGGCTCATTGGATTCCACATTCTCTCCTTTTTCTATTGTGGATCACGGATTTGTATTTTAAACCACCTCGGATACTATATCCTCTTGAAAATGAGAGTCGAGAACGCGAAATGGACATTACAGTGACTTTTATCTCCATGACAACACATTGACGAAACACTTTAGCTACGGAGCTAACGTGATAGCATCGTGCTTAACTGCATATAGAAACTAAATAAATACATCCCTGACTGGAAGGATAGACAGAAGATCAACAATACTATTAAACCAGGGACATGTAAATACACGGTTAATGCTTTCCAGCCTGGCGAAGCTTAAAAATGCTGTTGCTAACGACGCCATTGAAGCTAAGTTAGCTACGGAGCTAACGTGATAGCATCGTGCTTAAGTGCATATAGAAACTAAATAAATAAATCCCTGACTGGAAGGATAGACAGAAGATCAACAATACTATTAAACCATGGACATGTAAATACACGGTTAATGCTTTCCAGCTTGGCCAAGCTTAAAAATGCTGTTGCTAACGACGCCATTGAAGCTAACTTAGTATAACGGGACCTCACAGAGCTATGATAAAAACATTAGATCTCCACCTACGCCAGCCAGCCCTCCTCTGCTCATCAACACCCGTGCTCACCTGCGTTCCAGCGATCGACGGAGCGACGAAGGACTTCACCCGATCATCCGTGCGGTTGGTGGCTAGCGTCGGCTAGCGCATCTGCTATCTGAGTCAAAGTCTTCCTGGTTGTGTTGCTGTAGTCCGCCGCTAATACACCGATCCCACCTACAACTTTCTTCTTTGCAGTCTTCATTGTTCATTAAAGAAATTGCAAAAGATTCACCAACACAGATGTCCAGAGTACTGTGGAATTATGAGATGAAAACAGAGCTATTTTGTATTATATTCAATGGGGTACCGATACTTCTGTTTCACTGGTTACGTCGCGCGCATACGTCATCATCCAAAGACGTTTCCAACCGGAAGTTTAGCGGGAAATTTAAAATTGCACTTTATAAGTTAAACCGGCCGTATTGGCATGTGTTGCAATGTTAAGATTTCATCATTGATATATAAACTATCAGACCGCGTGGTCTGTAGTAGTGGCTTTCAGTAGGCCTTTAAGGCAGAACTGGGCAAATATTTTGACTCGGTTGCCACATTGAGAGAAAAAAATGTGTCTGAAGGCCAAAGTGTATGTGTGTATAAATTATATATACACATTTAGCTGTAAAAATCTGTTGTACAGTATGTGTGTTTGGGGTCCCTTTTTTTCAGGAACACTTAATACCAAAAGTCACAATGTCCGATAGAGTTCTAAAATCGTTATGACAGACCACCTGAAAAAAAACGGAATGAAATTTTACAGTGTTTTACTGAATGGGACACCCAAAATGTACATTAAAATAAAGAAAGTGGGATTTACAATATTAACTATGAACAATAAAACACTGAATATTAACAACATATGAACGTCACTCTTCTTTTACTTCTCAGACCAGCTCCTCGATAGTTGTGTATCTTTTACAATCAAGCAAACACAACAAAAATGTAACAAGCAGCAAAATATGAATGCGAAGTGTAATAAACAACTACAATATGATATGTTATCACTTAAAAATCTGCTTCCGCATCTGTTTCTGACACGCGTTTCGGGCTGGCCGCGCTGAAAACAAACCCTGCACACTCTGATTTGTTCCTCGTCTGAGCTGCTGTGACATAGATTACCGTAATAACTTGTATAACACCCAAAAGCGTAGATTTCGACCATTGAAATACTTTCTATAGTTCAAGACTTACGGTCATTTAAAAACAGCACTGCACAACATAACGGCGGTGACAGTTTCGATGTTAAAGGTCTAAAAAAATTATGTAGAACGTCAGGCGGGTCGGATTGAAAATCATAACGGGCCACATGTGGCCAGCGAGCTGTATTTTTCCCAGGTCTGGTTTACATCCTACTAGGGATGTGTACCAAATTTCTGTATTTTTATAGGTATCGACCAAAGTCGGTTGGCACTCCCGAGTACCGTTTCAGGTAAAATCCAACAATGCCATACTAGGATACCTTTGTTGCACGTAGGGGTGGGAATTGATAACATTTTTCCGGTTCAGATTCCAATTTCGATTCTGCTTAACGATTCCGTTCCTTAACGGTTCTCTTATCGATTCTCTTATCGATTCTTGGAAAGAAAAAGAGGGATTAGCAGAGAAGAGTGGATTAGTACCAATGTTGTTTAGTTTAGAGGTAACATGACCTTACAAAGCCTCCAGTGAGTTCTCAAGAGGAACATACATAGTATAGAAGAAAAAAACAGAACTTTTCTGTAAATAAATGTTAAGAAATTAATATTCTTCTGTAGAATTTAATCATGTGCAAATTAGACAAGAACGTAGCATTAAGTAACATGTGAGAGCTAAGTGAGATGTCAAGCCTTTATTGGTTATAATTTTGATGATTATGGCTTACAATTTATGAAAACCTTGAATTGAAAATCTCAGAAAATGTAACGTTTCTAAAACTGTGAGCCATGTTGATCAAAATTATTACAAATAAAGGCTTGCGTGTAATGAGTTAATATCACATATTAGTTTCACATTGGAAGTTAATTGCTGACATGAAGTGACTTTTACCCAATATTCTAATTTTATGAGTTTCACTTGTATAATATAATGACTGAGAGAAAATTTGGTTGGAGGAAAATATGCAACTTTTCTCTGATTACAACTGAACATTCACCTACCGAAAATGCAAACTTTTGACCACAAACTTAGGGACTACTCGGTGATATTTGTCTAGCGGCAGTCATGGTCTGGGCCAGTCGGAGTCTGTCTTTCGTTATGCTCGTCTAAATGAGAAGGCATTCATTCCAATTGAACATATAATAGCGCTAGCATTATAGAAGGTGTTAGGTAGTACCTGTTGTATTCAGAGGATGTGCTAGTGTTACTGCTGCCTGGGATGAGATCGGAGCGGTTGAAAACGCGACTTTCATTTATAATTATTGCATGCTATGTGTTCAAATGTTTCAACATATTGCTCACATGTCCTCCTCTTGATGAACTAACAGCCTTATAATTATTATGTTCTACTCAGGCTCCACCATTTTCAAATCTGAAGTCACTACGGAACATAATCCCCACCCAGAAGGATCGATAGGAGAACTGTTTCAATAAATGCCAAGCGACTCCAAGGAATTGGTAGACTGGGAACCAGATTTCGATTCCCATCGTGAGTTGCAAGTGACGTCTCATCAGTTTGCAGACTTAAAGGCCAACTGAAACCCACTACTACCGACCACGCAGTCTGATAGTTTATATATCAATGATGAAATCTTAACATTGCAACACATGCCAATACGGCCGGGTTAACTTATAAAGTGCAATTTTAAATTTCCCGCTAAACTTCCGGTTGAAAAAGTCTATGTATGATGACGTATGCGCGTGACGTAAATCGTTGAACCGGAAGTATTGGTACACCATTGAATCCAATACAAAAAAGCTCTGTTTTCATCTCAAAATTCCACAGTATTCTGGATATCTGTGTTGGTGAATCTTTTGCAATTTGTTTAATGAACAATGAAGACTGCAAAGAAGAAAGTTGTAGGTGGGATCGGTGTATTAGCGGCGGACTACAGCAACACAATCAGGAGGACTTTGAGATGGATAGCAGACGCGCTAGCCGCCGACCTCACCTTGACTTCCTCCGTCCCCGGGCCGCCGACTGCATCTATGATCGTCGCTCCGTCGATCGCTGGAACGCAGGTGAGCACGGGTGTTGATGAGCATATGAGGGCTGGCGTAGGTGGATAGCTAATGCTTTTAGCATAGCTCTGTAGAGGTCCCGTTGCTAAGTTAGCTTCAATGGCATCGTTAGCAACAGCATTGTTAAGCTTCGCCAGCCTGGAAAGCATTTACCCTGTATTTACATGTCCATGGTTTAATAGTATTGTTGATTTACTGTCTATCCTTCCAGTCAGGGGTTTATTTCTTATGTTTCTATCTGCATTTAAGCCGGATGTGCTATCAAGTTAGCTCCGTAGCTAAAAAGCTTCGCCGATTTATTGTCGTGGAGATAAAAGTCACTGTGAATGTCCATTTCGCGTTCTCGATTCTCATTTTCAAGAGGATATAGTATCCGAGGTGGTTTAAAATACAAATTCGTGATCCACAATAGAAAAAGGAGAAAGTGTGGAATTTTACCTAAGTTACGGTCAGAGCGAAAAAAGATATGTCCTGCACTGCACTCTAGTCCTTCACTCTCACGTTCCTCATCCACAAATCTTTCATCCTCGCTCAAATTAATGGGGTAATCGTCGCTTTCTCGGTCCGAATCGCTCTGGCTGCATTGTAAACAATGGGGAAATGTGAGGAGCCTTTCAACCTGTGACGTCATGCTACTTCCGGTACAGGCAAGGCTTTTTTATTAGAGACCAAAAGTTGCGAACTTTATCGTCGATGTTCTCTACTAAATCCTTTCGGCAAAAATATGGCAATATCGCGAAATGATCAAGTATGACACATAGAATGGATCTGCTATCCCCGTTTAAATAAAAAAAAAATCATTTCAGTAGGCCTTTAAGCACGGTGCAAGCGGGGAAATAAGACTCAGAGCAGACTCAGCCAAATTGCTTCTAGGTAATGTTACGATTTTCAAAGGCAACCAAACAAGAAGAAACCACTCAAAAGTAAAGGTTCCGCTTTTCAAAATGCACAAGCTCGATACTAATTTACACTGGATTTGCCATAGCTACCGATAACATTAGCGATTTTACATGTCGATTTTAATTCCTCCAAGTTTGGTAATAAAAATGACAACTAAGATGCACGTCACAACCAAACAGCTGTTGTGTAATAAATACAATACTTACCGTTAAAACACCTTGTAGTGCTCAACAAAAGAAAAGGCTGGCACATTCAACTTAATGGCAAAGACTACATCCTGGCTAAAGCAACACCTCATAGTCTATACACTACTGCCATCTAACGTCTTGGAATAGCAACTGCATGAAAAGTCTATGATATAATACAGTACAGTACAGTAATTTAAATAAGACACAGAAGTGTAAGAAGACATGATAACAGCTGGACAGCAAAGCTATGTGTTACTTTCTAAACAATTAACATTTATTAACACATTTTCAATCAATCAAAGTTTACTTATATAGCCCTAAATCACGAGTGTCTCAAAGGGCTGCGCAAGCCTCCACGACATCCTCGGCTCAGATCCCACATCAGGGCAAGAAAATACTCAACCCAATTTTAACACCCAAAAGTACTAAGAATTGGTACAGTTGAGTACCGGTATTGATTCCTCAGTACTGGGAATTGGTCCCATATCGATTTAAATGTGAAATGTAGCATGCCTACATACTACCAACTTGGGGACGGCGTGGCGCGGTTGGGAGAGTGGCCGTGCCAGCAATCTGAGGGTTCCTGGTTCAATCCCCACCTTCTACCAACCTCGTCACGTCCGTTGTGTCCTTGAGCAAGACACTTCACCCTTGCTCCTGATGGGTCGTGGTTAGGGCCTTGCATGGCAGCTCCCGCCATCAGTGTGTGAATGTGTGTGTGAATGGGTGAATGTGGAAATAGTGTCGAAGCGCTTTGAGTACCGTGAAGGTAGAAAAGCGCTATACAAGTATAACCCATTTACCATTTAACTTCCTAAGCCTTGTGGGCGCATCAACCGTCTCCCAGAACAACTGTCCTTGTTAGCGCTATTTAGCTGATGCATTTTGGAAGATGGACCCTAACATTGGACTGCACAGTTCTCTTCACAGCTAGGAGTGTGTGTGGGTTTTCTCTGGGTGCTCCGGCTTTCTCCCACATTCCCAAAACACGGGGCTAATTGGAGACTCTTAATTGTCCATAGGTGTGAACGGGAGTGTGGATAGTTGTTTGTCTAGATGTGCCCTGTCAGGCTTGAGCTCAACTGTAATTCTAATGAGGGGAAATTCGTCTAGAAAATGATGATGATGATGATGACGACTCTACTTCTCTTCATGTCTTTGTTTCTGCACAAACTACTAGTCTTATGTCTAAGCTTTGTCAACTTGTCATAAAGTGGTGGCACACAAGACAGGTGCAGTCATCAAAAATTCAAGCCAGGGATGTCACAGGCTTGGCAAGATATGATTATTTTGAGACACTGAAAAATCCAGCTGGCTGATGCCGTATGGATCTCATTAAGATGGAGTTTTGTTTTTTTCTTGTCAAGCCTCTACAGCTTTAATTAAAATTCACTCAGAATAGCAGTTCACACATGTCAGTTTTCTGTTTGAACGTTTGGTTGTAAGTAGGACATTCGTTCCACAGAAGCCAGGAAAAAACGTTACTTGGCGACCTCTTGTCAGACATTCTATGAGCAGAGCTGATATGTCTGTATTGTCAGGTTGGGAACCTAATCTATAATTGCTAGCCGCCAGTGTTTGCAAACATAAACATGCATTATATATTGCCGCATGTGCAGCTTCTCTGATGAAAAGAGCAGTCATTCTTCAGTGTTCAATGGTGAACCGAGAGTTGACACATTCCCTTCCGATGCATGTTTTTGTAGGCAAATATATTTTGCAACTTTACTTTTAATGTTTTACACAAAAGTAAGTTGTCTTTTATGCAGGAAAAATGTAATTCTACTCAGGCAGGGCTGTTTGATTATTACCTATTCCTTTTATAGCACTTTTATAAGACTGCAGAACCTATGTTGCTATGGCAACAGCCACAACACAAATGGATGTCACATCAAAATATGAAGTTCTGTTGAGTGAGCATGAGTGAGCATGCGGTCTACTTTCAGTGACTAATGTGGATTCAGATTTTTCTTCATTTATAACTTAATAGGACATACTGTTTATTCTCCAGCTCAGCTTAACTTGCAGGCCTCTTCTCATAACTATACGAATGCGCATGTTGCCCGTCCTCTTAAAAGGGGAGGGGGTGTCACACTAATATACAATGAAAATTTCAACCTTACTGCTAACCTAAATAATAAATATAAATCGTTTGAGGTGCTTACTATGAGGTCTGTCACACCGCTACCTCTCGACCTGGCTGTTATCTACCGCCCCCCTGGGCCCTATTCAGACTTTATCAGTGAATTCTCAGAGTTTGTTGCTGATCTAGTGACGCACGCCGACAATATAATCATAATGGGGGACTTTAATATCCATATGAATACCCCATCGGACCCTCAGTGCGTGGCGCTCCAAACCATAATTGATAGCTGTGGTCTTACACAAATAATACATGAACCCACGCATCGCAACGGTAATACAATAGATCTAGTGCTTGTCAGGGGTGTCACCACCTCCAAACGTATGATAGTTCCATATACTAAAGTATTGTCCGATCATTACCTTATAAAATTTGAAGTTTTGACTCATTGTCAACAAGCTAATAATAATAATAACTGCTATAGCGGCCGCAACATTAATGCTGCCACAACGATGACTCTTGCTGACCTACGCATATGTGGGGGTTACCCACATATGCGGTCCTCTCCAAGGTTTCTCATAGTCATTCACCGACGTCCCACTGGGGTGAGTTTTTCCTTGCCCGTAAGTGGGCTCTGTACCGAGGATGTCGTTGTGGTTTGTGCAGCCCTTTGAGACACTTGTGATTTAGGGCTATATAAATAAACATTGATTGAATGATGATCATGTCCAATTTGCCAGCCTTGGCCAGGTAACTAATTATATTTCAGGAGCTGACCCCTCTGAGTTTTGAGTCTGATGTGGGTGCTTTGATTAGCCTTCAGTTTTTATCACCTCCGAGTCTTCTGTGTTGTTATCACACTTTCTGCTGACAGTTCCGGTGCCTCAAGGTTGCACACTGCAGCACTGCCGCATACATAAATTTCACGTTCTTGTCAAAAGAGTTCGAGATCCACTTTTCTGTCACCCCACCTCATTCGGTACAATCTTGCGCAGGTCAAGCTACACAATGTGTTTTTGTGCTTCAACGAGCATCGTGATGCGATGGTGATGATTTGTGGTTCATGCAACAACTCACCCTAAAAAACTCTTTTGTGGAACCTGAGTCCAGAGTGCCATAGGCTATCTCTGTTTGCTTGGCCAGATCTTCTGCGCTCTCTATAGGTGAGACCATCCTCTCCACTGTCAAGAAGGCAGCCAGGTTGGCTGTGTAGGAGGAGATGATGATGAGGGTGAAGAACCACCACACCCCACCAACAATACGTCCTGACAGGGACCTAAGAGAAGATTGTCCATGACATTGGAAACACAGAATGAAATTATATACATGACCACTATAGTTCTTTAACAGACCACATTTTCAGGGTGTTGAATCAATTACCACTGGACTGATCCGAATATCTGAGAAGACATTATGCCTCTAATCCAACCAGGCTTCATCAATTAATGCACACAGGCTAGATTGGAGAGCTCTAGTCTGAGAGGATGGTGCTGGATATTTATACTCTAAGGTGGGAACAGTGCCAAGAAGACAACAATTGTTTGTGCTACCGTTGGTGGGTACAGTCCAGCTGCCATCAATTCAATGCCATTAGAATACAATGACCTGGATCATTGAGAATAATCACAAGCAATACTGGCCACATTGTTAACTTCCTTGAAATGTAATGTACTGTATATAGCAAATGGTTGAACAACTGATGTCAGAACATTTTTAGGTAAAACATCCGTTAATGGCCGGAAGAAAGCATCCATGAAACTACATCAACTGCTCCATTGAAACATACCTTAGTCAATTATTCAATCGTGGGCCGAGTTATACCCTTCAGTTCCCATTGAACTGTAATGTACTATCTAATCAATATATTTTGGCTTATGCTTTCAACTTTGTGGGAACAGTTTGGGGAAAACCCTCTTGTTTTCCAAGATGAATGTCACAAATCAAAGTCCATAAGGACAAACATACCTGGCAGAGTTTGCTTTGTTTTTTTCTGCATAAATTAACAAAATAATCTGACAAACAGCCAAGTATATTGCAAAATTCAAGAGTGGATGTTGTTCCCTGGAGAGTTGAGGAACAAATACCGATTATATTTTTAGGCTCCTTTCAGTTGTAGACAGAATGGCCATCAATCGTATTTATTTAGTCAATATTAGTCATGTAGTAACTCTACTGGTGTAATTTTAAGTTTTAATTGATTTTTATCTCAAAGGGCAGTAAAGGAAGATGCCTGACCTGTATCCAAATGTCACTATGAGTGTACAAACCCCGTTCCCATATGAGTTGGGAAATTGTGTTAGAAGTCAATATAAACGGAATACAATGATTTGCAAATCATTTTCAACCCATATTCAGTTGAATATGCTACAAAGACAACATATTTGATGTTCAAACTGATAATTTTTTTTTTTTTTCAAATAATCATTAACTTTAGAATTTGATGCCAGCAACACGTGACAAAGAAGTTGGGAAAGGTGGCAATAAATACTGATAAAGTTGAGGAATGCTCATCAAACACTTTTTTGGAACATCCCACAGGTGAACAGGCAAATTGGGAACAGGTGGGTGCCATGATTGGGTATAAAAGTAGATTCCATGAAATGCTCAGTCATTCACAAACAAGGATGGGGCGAGGGTCACCACTTTGTCAACAAATGCATGAGCAAATTGTTGAACAGTTTAAGAAAAACCTTTCTCAACCAGCTATTGCAAGGAATTTATGGATTTCACCATCTACGGTCCGTAATATCATCAAAGGGTTCAAAGAATATGGAGAAATGACTCACACGTAAGCAGCTAAGCCTTTGACCTTCGATCCCTCAGGCTGTACTGCATCAACAAGCGACATCAGTGTGTAAAGGATATCATCACATGGGCTCAGGAACACTTCAGAAACCCACTGTCAGTAACTACAGTCGGTCGCTACATCTGTAAGTGCAAGTTAAAACTCTCCTATGCAAGGCGAAAACCGTTTATCAACAACACCCAGAAACGCCGTCGGCTTCGCTGGGCCTGAGCTCATCTAAGATGGACTGATGCAAAGTGGAAAAGTGTTCTGTGGTCTGACGAGTCCACTTTTCAAATTGTTTTTGGAAACTGTGGACGTTGTGTCCTCCGGACCAAAGAGGAAAAGAACCATCTGGATTGTTATAGGCGCAAAGTTGAAAAGCCAGCATCTGTGATGGTATGGGGGTGTATTAGTGCCCAAGACATGGGTAACTTACACATCTGTGAAGGCGCCATTAATGCTGAAAGGTACATACAGGTTTTGGAGCAACATATGTTGCCATCCAAGCAACGTTACCATGGACGCCCCTGCTTATTTCAGCAAGACAATGCCAAGCCACGTGTTACATCAATGTGGCTTCATAGTAAAAGAGTGCGGGTACTAGACTGGCCTGCCTGTAGTCCAGACCTGTCTCCCATTGAAAATGTGTGGCGCATTATGAAGCCTAAAATACCACAACGGAGACCCCCGGACTGTTGAACAACTTAAGCTGTACATCAAGCAAGAATGGGAAAGAATTCCACCTGCGAAGCTTAAAAAATGTGTTTCCTCAGTTCCCAAATGTTTACTGAGTGTTGTTAAAAGGAAAGGCCATGTAACACAGTGGTGAACATGCCCTTTCCCAACTACTTTGGCACGTGTTGCAGCCATGAAATTCTAAGTTAATTATTATTTGCAAAACATAAATAAAGTTTATGAGTTTGAACATCAAATATCTTGTCTTTGTAGTGCATTCAATTGAATATGGGTTGAAAAGGATTTGCAAATCATTGTATTCCGTTTATATTTACATCTAACACAATTTCCCAACTCATATGGAAACGGGGTTTGTATAATTGTGTGCTGTGCTCCACTGAACCCACCTTGGGGAGATATCACAGCCCTGCTGCATGAAGGCGCCCAGTGAGAACCAGAGAGAATTGAAGATCCCAAAGTCATTGGGAGGGTCAGGGGGCATCTGAGGGTCTTTTGTCTCATCCTGATCCTCGAGGTTCCACTCGTAGGGACTGAACCGACTGACCAGGAATAGAACCACGCTCACCCCAATATAGGCAAACACTATACACATCCAGATCTCATAGGCCAGTGGGTCCAGGAAGGAGAAAACGCCAGGCTTGGACTTTTGAGGCTTCTTTATCATAATGGAGATGCCCAAACTCATAAATGGCTTGGAAAAGTCAATCACCTCCTCTCGAACCAGAGTAATAGTGAGAGGTGCAACAGCTATATCTGCTCTCTGGAAACAGGAACATGCACAGTATCATCATTAGTTATGACTTGCATGAACAGTCAGGTATGTTACAAGTGATTTGCTGCAGCTGAAATCTTCCAAGTAAAGTAAGAGAGGTTAGCACAAATTTGATGGAACTCAAAGAAAGTGAAGACATCATAAGGCAGTCTGCAAAACATACACAGGAAAACAGTAGTTTTCTGTAGAACACACTTTGTGTGGCAGATTATGAACAAATAAATACAACTTACATCATTTGCTAAGTGCTGCATTCGTTGGTAAATTTGAGCAATGCCATAGCCAGAAACAATATATTACCATAAAGGTTCACCACCAAACGTTAATATTGAATGATGAATTTGACCAATTCCATTGATTATTTGACTGCAACAATATGTTCAATGGCTTCAATTGTTGACTTTGTGTCAAGAAAAACTCCCCTTCACTGTGCGTTAACGATACATCTTGGTATTGTGCAGTGATGTCTTGGTTCGGAAATTGAGAAAACATGGGGTTGAGGCACAATGGAAATGTTTTCAAGGTCCACTCGGAGCAGCACAAATAGACCCAATAAATACAATTGTTTCCTCTACCCTGTCAACACATCATTGTGAATGGCTATAACCATTTAATCCTCGTACAGGCGTAAGCAGCACTCAATCAATGGCTGGGAGAAGCAATAGCAGCCTCAGGCTTAACCTTTAAAAGACAACCAAAATCAAATTAATTCAACGGTCAAAAGGTCAAAATGTACACAACTATTAGTCCCGGCTCACCTGCTGCAAAATTGCAGGCCTGGAAAGACTTGAGAGTGATGTGAAAGATCTATTTTTCCACACTCAATCTGCAGGAAGTGGAGTTTTCCCATTTGAGAGATAATTTGGAGACGATAGTGCATCAAACCATGCAATCTCGCAGGCTGATAGTTGGGAAATTGAACAGATGAGAAAAGCCTAACCCTTCTGCATTTTGTATTCGGCCTCGAGTCAACTATTGTTGGCTCAGAGAAAGACGCAGACGAGGGGTAACGTTGGTGTTGCAATAGCCTGAGCTCTTTGTCAGACTGTCAGCTGCATGGCATGACCCTTTGCTAATGTGCAGGCCTCAACCTTTATAGCTTACAACACATATGGATCGTGTTGTCTCCAACCGCAAGCCACCATTTAACTGTTGCTTTTGTCAGCTGTTTAATTTACAATGTGGCATATTCATCATTCACAGAAAACATTGAACTTAATCACGCAATCACTTCAAATGAGTGTTAAACAATGATGTGATTACAGAGTGTTTTATATATGGATTCATTGTTTTCATGTACTTACTTGGCTTTTGCCTGCAAGAAGGGCACATTTCTAGGCTATGCAACCAAATTATTGCAATGAACAGCACTGAGAAATGATTTCATTTTCTCCGTCTAAAGATGATCACCAACACTCCCGTGCTTGAGGCTTTGTCGGACAAGTTCCCTCATAGCATCCCTGACAGCATTAAGACTTTGAACTGGGTAAAAGCCAATGAGTTGTTGGTGATAAGCTTAAGACAGAATAATGAGATCTCCTCTCATGTTGAAGTTCCTTGCAAACTGTCATGTAATCAGCGAAAAACAAGGCTCCCAGTACTTACCCCATAGACCAGTTCACCCACCATCCCGTTCCACTGCTTGGTCTCTGGGTCTCGGGCTCCATACTTCCCATCCATTACTATAGACAGTTTGTACTTAATTCCAACATGTTTGGCAATCTCAGATGCTAAATCGACGCAGTAGCCTTCGTATCTGTCATTCCCCTCCAGATGCATATAATTTTTCTTGTACATCACATAAGGCGCTTCCTGTTGATTCAAACACACACTGGTTTAATCACCGTCTGACACACATTTTGTTATTTATACACAAGTCTACATACTGTGCATGCACTCATACACATATGCTGCATTCAATTTCATGCAGTCATGCTTAAACAGGTGATTGCCCCACAAATGCACAAATATGCGTTGACAACAGCGGTGTGGATGCGTGACCACACTGCTGTCACCAAGAAGTCAAAGCCAGCAGACACCAAGCCCGATACACCCCACCCAGTTTCAGCCCGAGGGTAGACTCCTGCATGGATTGCGGTTTCGAACCAACTCAAATATTTTTTTGCGAGCCAAACCAATACATGCCAACAAATTACCCTAATTTACCGGGTCTATTGTTGAGATGCATCTATTTTAATGTGTAAAATAGTTTTTAGAAAATAGCTATTATTAAAATAACTGTAAACTAATTTGATTATTGAGCCACTGCATTTGCAACACTGCCTGGCTACTACTGTTTTACGACTTTGAGTATTTAAAAGATCCATTACAGAAACAACTGCGTATGTGCATTCAAAGTGTTTGAGTCGTGAAAAATGGAGTACTTCAATAATGAGCGTGAAAAGCAGGCATATTTAGTTACAACAATGTAAACACCAAATATGCCACTTAACTTCAAAGCTAAAATGAAAAAGGGCAGCTTAAGAGTTCCATAATAAACAATGTAGATTAATAAAAGTTATTTCGATTTTTAAAGGTTTACGTATTCGATCAGCAGAAGTGGTTATCAGCAAACACTTTGGCGAGACGTTAAAAAAAAACAGTTAAGTGCCTATTAGTTGGAAAATAACTGGCATAAAGTAGGGAACGTAGGTAGCTGACGTTAGCTGGCGGATCGGACAGCTCAGTAAATCGGGCTGTGAGAGGGCTGCTTCACCCATCTCGATAGATTTTAGGAAAATGGGCTAAACATGACGACGCGGGGGAAAACGCAGGAACTAAGTATTCCAAAGTGCGGGAACACTTTTACACTGAATGCAAAACGTGAGATGAGAGCAAAGAGGGAGAACCAGAGTCTTAAAATGACTTAGTTATTCCCTTTGTAACAATGTATATTTACTGTTTGAATTGGTTATACCCTTTAAAATCGTTTTTTAATCATATTCATTTTATATTGTTTTTATATCGGTTTTATATGTATTTAATTTTTTTGTTTTTATTCAGTCATTAGTGGAGCTAAGGATAATATTTCAATATTGTTTGTAATATTGTTGTGCAGCACTTTGGAAACATTTTGTTGTTTAAATGTGCTATATAAATTAAGTGGATTGGATTGCATTGGATAAACAGAGACAAAGTGCATGTGAGCCTTCTGTTTATACTTCTAATAAAATGAAATTAGCCTCTAATATTGAACGTAACGTAACCGCTACCAGAAATTCACTTCCAGTCCAATGTTGGCAACTTTGCTGCACTAATTGGCCAATCATCGTCACTTTTGGCAATCAAATTTGTCAATTTGCTCAAAAGCGCAAATCAATTATCTAATCATAACTTATGTTTGTTTCTTATGTTAACAAAGCAAATTTATCAACTATTTATTGGATACTCATAGCTGGGGATGTAACCGATAAGGACCGGTATTTTTCGGTACTGGTTCCTAATTGGGGCGGTCCATATCTGTTAAGATTCTGGACAAATTATACGGCTATCGGTATTTTTTAATCCAGTTTATTGAAGTAAATCTGACACGCTGTCACAATCAATTCAGGTGCCGCTGCTACACATTAAAAAAGACATGTGTAGGATCTGATAATCACTTTGTAATAATCCCAAACAAAGAAGCAACACCACAAAAAAGTTTGTAATAAGTTATGTCAGTTTGAAGTGAACGCGCTTTACTCACGACCGCCGCTACCGCGCTTTATCAACCGTCCTCTCGGCGAACCAGTAATTCCTAGACCCGTATTAAGCCTCTCCAAAAAGTGAAAATTGTAGGAATATAATTAATCCATAAAGTTGCTCTGAAACAAGATAGCATCTGCTGACAGGTTTCCACCTACCATGCTAATTAATTGTGATGATTCATTTTATATATTTTATATGATATAGCACCTAAAAGGTCTGTGTGCTGGACATGAATGCCATACATAAATATGATTTCCAGCTGAGTGTAATTGTAATTAATGGAACCACAGTGATGGATTTGTGTAGTGTTTACAAGATGATGACATAACTGCATTGCAACTTGCACTGCAAACATAGTTCACTTGTTTAAGACTTAAAAAGCAGGTATTCATATAAGACACCCCGCTGTGAGATGTTACATGATGTTGGTGGTGTACAACCTCTTGTGCGAATACAATTTTTATTAAAAAATGCATTTTTAAAAATATCTATACACACCAATTACATATAGTACCGATGCGAGCACCGATTAATACCGGTATCTATAAGGAATATCAATATATGTATTGGTATTAATAAAATCCCAATTATATACATCCCTACTAATAGTTCAGCCTCATAACTACTTCCGTTTGCATCTACAGCGCTAAGCCTTCTGGGTAATGTAGTATATAAACTCTCCCACCTCCCACCTCCTTATATCCTTATTTATTCAAATTTAATTCATTTAACATTTATATATCTGGGTAAAATAATTAGGAACATATTTTAATTCACAATACTGACTTAGTTGTGTGAGCTGACTTTGTGTTGAAACATAAGTTCATGTTTAAGATGAACACACACTTTTCAAGTGTTACACATACACAGAGAATGTCTGCAACTTGTGTAGAATAGACAATATGGAAGTCTTTGGTGGTATTGATTTTTGTATAATTATAACCCACAAAACAGTACAGTAATTGCACAATGAGCTGATATAATGGGATTTTATTGCCATATAGTGTCTACTTGGGTAAAACTAGTGATACATTAATACAGTATGTTTTCCAAACTATGCAGACATTTGTGTGTAATTAAAGCATATATACGCCTACCTCCATACTTCAGAATTCTTATTTTATAAAAAATTATTACATTTGCGCCTAAAAGGTAGATATAAAGCCCAATGTGTTCATCATTGGGATACTAGTTGTGTTTTCACAAAAATACATTAAATACATTTATAAAGACACTTACTATTCATTTTGTTTTTGATAGTATTCAATTAACCAATTAATCGAAGAAAAAAAAATCAACAGTAGTTGTAGTCCTAGAACAATATCCACATTTAAACATACGTCTCTATCAATAGCCGCATTTATGAGTAATTGTGTAATTCAGAAATTTTTTTTTACTGTGCAACCCAATGCAGAAGTCTACCCCAAGGATGTGTATTAATCTTAACGGGGACAAAATAACTGGAGAAAACACTTAATCCCTGTTCCCACCAAGTGGCATGGTACAGTTTGGTGCACTTCAGTACGTTGCACAGTATACTGCATTTCAGTTGTACAAATTCTAAAATATCAGACTCGAACCATGGCACTTTTTGGTACCCAGTTCAAAGACTAACATAGAATTATGCCGTTTAAAGCCAATTTCACTATTGTTTTTATTTTACTTGTATTACACGCTGTCTCTCCGGTTCTTTAAGTATCTGACATTGAGTCGTGGTCAAAAGTTTACATACACTTGTAAAGAACATAATGTCATGGCTGTCTTGAGTTTATTAGTATTTTAGTATTGTAACAGCTCAAATTTTGTTTCATCTTACCACAGAACTTTCCTCCAGAAGGTTTTATCTTTGTCCATGGGATGTCAGATTAAACAAAAATTTAACTGTTTGGCCACAATACCCAGCAATATTTATGGTGGAGAAAAGGTGATCCTGTAATCCCAGGAACACCAAACCAACCATCAAGCATGGTGGTGGTATTATTATGCTCTGGGCCTGTTTTGCTGCCAATGGAACTGGTACTTTACAGAGAGTAAATGGGACAATGAAAAAGGAGGATTACCTCCAAATTCTTCAAGACAACCTAAAATCATCAGCCCGGAGGTTGGGTCTTGGGCGCAGTTGGGTGTTCCAACAGGACAATGACCCCAAACACACGTCAAAAGTGGTAAAGGAATGGCTAAATCAGGCTAGATTTAAGGTTTCAAAATGGCCTTCCCAAAGTCCTGACTTAAATGTGTGGACAATGCTGAAGAAACAAGTCCATGCCAGAAAACCAACACATTTAGCTGAACTGCACCAATTTTGTCAAGAGGAGTGGTCAAAAATTCAACCAGAAGCTTGTGGATGGCTACCAAAAGTGCCTTGTTGCAGTGAAACTGACCAAGGGACATGTAAGCAAACATTAACATTGCTGTATGTATACTTTTGACCCAGCAGATTTGGTCACATTTTCAGTAGACCCATAATAAATTCATAAAAGAACCAAACTTCATGAATGTTTTTTGTGACCAACAAGTATGTGCTCCAATCACTCTATCACAAACAAATAAGAGTTGTAGAAATGATTGGAAACTCAAGACAGCCATGACATTATGTTCTTTACAATTGTATGTAAACTTTTGACCACGACCGTAAACATCGTCTTTCGTACATGAATGTGGTGGGGTAACGCGAGACTGATCAGGGTTATCGTATAACGGCAACCCAGGGTTAACAGTATACCACTTGGTTGAAACATGTGTCTTTTCAGTACATTTACATGACAGAGCTGGTATAAACAGGAATGTTTTCCGGTGTCAAAACAATGTAATATATATGCCATGCCAGTAGTTGTCGACACAAACATTCAGCTGTTTATCCTTTCTGTTACCAACTTTGGAATAACCTTTGTCAGTACTTTTGTGGGTATACAAATTTCCTTTGTATTTTTTTCTATCTGTCAAAACTAATGCCATGCAAGTGATCCCTAACTGTGGGAGAGAACAGTGGGAGGTGTACGGGGCATAAAGGGCTGGGAGTCCTTGGATCGGCAAAGTCAGCACAGTGGTGGGTGAGGATGGGGATGGGGATGGGTTTCACAAGTAAATGCTAGTGACAGGAGAGAGATCAGAGTGCCCAGTCTTATTTCAAGCTCATTGCATTGGTGCACGCTTTAAGGCTGTTCCATTCCAAAATTAAAAAATTGACACAAAAGTCAACAGAAAATAAAATTAAAGGCCTACTGAAACCCACTACTACCGACCACGCAGTCTGATAGTTTATATATCAATGATGAAATCTTAACATTGCAACACATGCCAATACGGCCGGGTTAGATTAGTAAAGTGCAATTTTAAATTTCCCCCGGAATATTCTGCAGAAAACGTCTCGGTATGATGACGTTTGCGCGTGACGTCACGGATTGTGCGGACATATTGGGACAGCATTGTGGCCAGCTATTAAGTCGTCTGTTTTCATTGCAAAATTCCACAGTATTCTGGACATCTGTGTTGGTGAATCTTTTGCAAATTGTTTAATGAACAATGAAGACAGCAAAGAAGAAAGCTGTAGGTGGGATCGGTGTATTAGCGGCTGGCTACAGCAACACAACAAGGAGGACTTTGAGTTGGATACGCGCTACCGTGAGTACGCAGCTTTGGCTTCCAAACATTTGATCACTTGCCCGTACGTGCGTGTTGCTATGTGCATGTCACGTATGTAACTTTGGGGAAATATATGTGCTGTATGAACTTTACGGAGGTGAACGGTACTTTGGGCTGTGGGATTGAGTGTGTTGTGCGGGTGTTTGAGTTGTATTGGTGGGTTATATGGACGGGAGGGGGGAGGTGTTTGTTATGCGGATTAATTTGTGGCATATTAGATATAAGCCTGGTTGTGTTGTGGCTAATAGAGTATATATATGTCTTGTGTTTATTTATTGTTTTAGTCATTCCCAGCTGAATATCAGGTCCCACCCGCCTCTCACAGCATCTTCCCTATCTGAATCGCTTCCACTGCCCTCTAATCCTTCACTCTCACTTTCCTCATCCACAAATCTTTCATCCTCGCTCAAATTAATGGGGTAATCGTCGCTTTCTCGGTCCAAATCGCGCTCGCTGCTGGTGGCCATGATTGTAAACAATGTGCAGATGTGAGGCGCTCCACAACCGGTGACGTCACGCTACTTCCGGTACAGGCAAGGCTTTTTTATCGGCGACCAAAAGTTGCGAACTTTATCGTCGATGTTGTCTACTAAATCCTTTCAGCAAAAATATGGCAATATCGCGAAATGATCAAGTATGACACATAGAATGGACCTGCTATCCCCGTTTAAATAAGAAAATATCATTTCAGTAGGCCTTTAAATGAGCTTTAGCTGTCCAAAATAAAATAAAATAAAATAAAATAAAATAAGCAACGCTGCTTCCCTGTATAAAGCAATTACAGCAGAAATGCACTACTTGTTCATCTCCTTTTCAAAAAGCTGCTGCAGCTTATCTTTTCTCTTCCTGAGCTCATCATCATTAACAACAATAGGACCGCTCAGGAGAGTGGGCGCCGTCATTATAGCCGCACGCAATTAGAGTGCAAGTGGGAAAGCGATGGTTTGTTTGTTCTGTGCTGAAACGCAGCCCCTCACCTCGAATCCGTCGAGCGTTTTACCTCCCGACTGTATTTTTCATCTAGACCGGTAAAGGGATTGCCTCTCTTCTAGAATGAATCCCTTTCACGTTCCAACCATTTTTTCCCCTGGAAAGGATTGTATAGTCATTCATTATTTGAGTTACCTGAGTCTTGCATCTTAAAGCGCTGACTGTGCATTTCAGCACAGAACAAATGGAGGCGCAATAGAAGCAAAATAACAATAACAAAGAAGAATATTACAACTGCTCATCCTTCCATCAGTACTTAGTCGTATTAGTCGTTACAAAAGTACGCTATCATCATCCCAAGTGTCAGTGAACATTTACTTGATGAGGACAGACAGGTCTACTTACGTATGTAACGGATGGAGTCAACCATTCTAACTGATACCATTATTGTGATGTCACTGCTACGACAGGCCACTGAAGTATGGAAAATCAAAATGCTTTGACACCCACACGGATACAGTTGAAACACTCCGCCCCCCAGCCCCCGTCTCACGGGTCGACTGTTTCAGCGTGTAGTGAGTGGATGGAAAGCAACGCAAAAAAGATGTGGTTCTACCCGCCCAGGACAGAATGTATCACTCATTGGCAATCAACACCATGACCTTGAGTGGCAGAATACGTGAAACATTTCAAACTATTGGGAAAGTGTACCATAATAGTAGTGACCACAATCGTTCGGTTTTCCACTGAGGAGTCGTTGGTGACCTGCGGGTCCATAATATTTACAAATCGTGTGAACTCGTTCCAGTACCCGATCTGTAAAGAGAGAAGAGAGGTTAAAAAACTGCGCATTATCCCAAACTAAAACAGTTGGTCAGTTGGTTATTTATGCGTCATATAACGTACACTTATTCAGCCTGTTGTTCACTATTCTTTATTTATTTTAAATTGCCTTTCAAATGTCTATTCTTGGTGTTGGTTTTTATCAAATACATTTCCCCAAAAAATGCGACTTATACTCCAGTGCGACTTATATATGTTTTTTCTCTTCTTTATTATGCATTTTCGGCCAGTGCGGCTTACACTCCGGAGCGACTTATACTCCGAAAAATACGGTAAGTAACGCTGTATTTACAAATACATGGCGCAATTTCTACAATCACAATTGTTTTTCTCCAAAAGAGAATTTTTTGATGATTCTTGAACACTGAACGTAACACTAGTGGTACATGAACCACAGTGAACAAAATTGCAGTGGTAGACCAAAACTACAGTAAACAATGATTATGATGATGCTCTCATTACAGCCAACTATTGTAGCTTCACTAGATAGTGGATTTGTTTTAAAAGTTAACAAAATACCCAACTTTTCTCAAGCTTATTTGACATGTTTTAGGCCTAAATTAAGTATTAAAGGAAGTCATGTGTATGTATTATATGCATTACAGTGCAGTACTTGTTTTGGCAACACTTTAGTATGGGGAACAAATATTCACCATTAATTAGTTGCTTATTAACATGCAAATTAGTAACATATTGGCTCTTAATTAGTCATTATTAGTACGTATTAATGCCTTATTCTGCATGGCCTTATTATACAACCAGTAAGCCATTAACTAAGAGTGTTCCCTCAATACCCTCAGAAATATTGCTTATTAGTAACCCTAACCCTAACCCTTATATGTTCCCCTAGTGTCCAAATAACTCTAAATTAAGTCTTTGTTACTTTAATAAGCAACTAATTAATGGTGAATATGTTCCCCATACTAAAGTGTTACCCTTGTTTCACGTTTTATTATTATATTGTGGTGATCGATAAAGATAGCAGAACTTCCGTTTCCGGGTTAAGGGTGAAAACTAATAAACAACAGCACAAGCGGCTAATTTTGTAAGTAAGTGAGTAAGTAAATTGTATTTATAAAGCGCTTTTCACAGATATAATCACAAAGCGCAGTACAAAACATAGGTGAAGTAAAACAACTATTCAATTTAAAACAACAGAGACAGCATCATAAAAGGGTACAAAGTAGATTAAAAATGATAGTTAAAAGATGCATTAACTGAAAGCTTTACTAAAAATATACTTTTTCAAATGTTTCCTAAAAGTTTCAACACAGTCAAGATCACGGAGGGACTGGTGCAAATTGTTCCAGAGTCTATAGCCTGGAATGCCTAACCTGACTCTCGCCAGATCCTTGTAGTTCGCTGAACTCCACACAAGGATCTGGGCTCGAGGGCAAAGCAAACTCCTTCAAGATAGCAAAAAATAATGGACCAATCAGGATCGCCGGGCGGGATTTCATAGCGACTGTTTGATTCAAACAACAATGGCGGAATCGTGTGCTGACATTGATTCTGCTATTGCAACTGTTTTGCGACATCGATCGTCTACTCACATTGCTGCGTTGTTTCAGTAAAAGTTCTCTAACTTTTCGTCTCTGTCGTTATCCAATATGTCGGCTGTTCTGTTTTGGATTTCCCAGCGTCGCTCTCATCAGCGTCACGGGTTGATTTCGATGTGAGTGGTTGAAGTAGCACGTCATTCAAGATGACGGACAAGTGGTTTATCCAATCACATACAATTATTTTCTTTACAAGGCCCCGCCTTCTGAAATACATCTCCTATTGAGAAGTCCTAGATCCTTGTGTGGAGCTCAGCGAACTACAAGCATCTGGCGAGAGTCAGGTTATGGAATGCCAGGTCTCCGCAGGTTTTAAAACAAGTTTTTGGGATCTTGAGAAGACCCTGGCCCGAAGACCGGAGGCTGCGCCCTGAAGAGTAGGGGCATGGCAAGTCAGTGATGTACTGAGGGGCCCCACCATGCAACGCACGGAATGTCAGTACTTCAACTTTTGGCGCTACTATATCTTCACTGACAGTCTCAGGTTGACAAACATATTTTTGATGGACTTCCTCTTTAACTACTGCCTCATCAATAACACATCCCCACATTGGTGAGACTTTGATGCGAGCGATTTCAAAAGACAACAGCGGGACGCCACATCGAAAATTTAGCTAGCTGAGACCGCTATCAGCTGTTCAGCCAAAGTTGGAGATTAGATCTCTTGATTCCAGATGCACTTCATCTTCGACATCAATAACACGATTTTGCCGTGAGCAATATGGAATGACAACGCAGGACACAAATTGCTAACAAAACGGAACGCTAGCAAGTAACAACAAAGCTAATTATCTTAACTGCGACTGTTGACCAAGTTTTTGCAAAACAACTTACTCCCATAGTTTGAGCACATAGAAGCCCAGTTCTAACTTTGAGGTATTACCCAGGATATGACAAATTATTCCCACATCGTCGCCATGTTTTCTCCATCGGGCAACAGCCATCGCTGTCACGTTGGGGTCACATCTTTATGCGGGGTCTTTCCTCCCAGATGCAGAACGGACAACTCCGGAAGAAAGCGTGAAGGTAGGAGATGACTTATTTCTCATCAATCATACACCGTAGATACAAGCAGACAAAAACAAGAATAAACAGAAAAGCGGGCCGATAGCATGGGAAGCTATGGCGAAGCTTAGCGCAGGAACAAGAATCAAGAATCACAGGAATAACCAACGTAACTTGTTGCGTGGAGAAAACAAAGAAACCAGGACGATTGACCGGCAAAGGCAGGCTTAAATAATGTCTCTTGATTAGAAACAGGTGAGCGTCCCGAAAACCAGAGGCAGGTGAAAATCATAAGTAGCCATGGTAACAAACTCAGAGGTTCACAAACAGGAACTAAAGGAGTCCAAAACCAACAGAAAACACAAAACATGATCCGGACCACGGATCAGGACAATTGCAATGATGCTTGGAGGATCCTCCGGGCAGTAGAAGACACTCAAGGCTACTATATTGGGTGAAACGAGTGTTAAAGTGACTTTATGGCTAATATTTCGTGTTTAGAGGGCTATAATAATGTTACAAATATCATATTTACAAGTATTTTCAAGCTCCAATTTTGAGAATATTTGATTTATTAATAAAAATCCTACTTTGCGGAAATGTGTTTATCGCGGTCATGTCCGGTGACAATTAAAAGCGATCAACGAGGGACGACTTTCTGGTACATTAAAACTGCATAGACCATTAACTGAGGAAACAATGTATTATGATGTGTTCATTGGAGTAATGCCAAAGTTACCTACAGTACATTTAAGTTACCATATTTTTTGGACTATAAGGCGTACTTAAAATCCTATCATTTTCTCAAAAATCGATTCATAACCCAGTGGTGACTGATCACCTTGTGTAGTGTTCGGGTCTGTGGGACCCGTTTTCATTTTTTATTAAAATAAAAATGATACAATTAATACATTTTTCAAACTGAGACTCACTGACTTTGGCTCATTTTCTGTGAAGAACATATATCAGAATACATATTTAATGACCACACACCATACACCCCCCCTACACATTTCTATTACATATAAGATGTCCGGGTTGACTGGACACGGGGCTAATAGAAGTGTGGAAATTGATGTTCTGTGTACCACACGCACGCACACACACACACACACACACACACACACACACACACACACACACACACACACACACACACACACACACACACACACACACACACACACACACACACACACACACACACACACACACACACACAGCAGGCCTAGACAGGAGGAGGACAGAGTGTAGGTACACAGAACATCAGAGGGTCAAATGTGCGAGAAAATGAGAGCAGACAGTGTTGACACAAAATGTTGCAACCTTGTGTGGGAACCGCAGGTGCAGAAACACAAAAGAAGAATCCCTGTGGGATGCAGAAACTGGCAGAGAAATTTTCCATGCAACGTTCATATTGTTGTTACTCAGCCAGTGTTTGTGGGTCCGATGGACCCGTTGCATTTTGTGGCTTTTAATGCCTCACAATCAAACACTTTTACGTTAAAATACTGAACAGATGTTTATTGGAATAAGATAAACATCTGTAAAAAATCTGTTTATTTGAATAAGGTAAACATCTGTTCAGTATCTTAACATAAAAGTGTTTGATTGTGAGGCATTATAAGCCACAAAATGCAACGGGTCCATCAGACCCACAAACGCTGGCTGAGTAACAACAATATGAACACCACACAAGGGTCAATCCTGGTTGTGCTGAACTCGAACCGATATTATGTGGTACATGGTGTAATAAAGTATGACCAGTAGATGGCAGTCAGACTTAAGAGATACACGTGGACTGCAAGACCAAAACTTTGATGTTTCATTGAGAATATAAAACATTACATACAACGCTAAAAAAAATCTGTCTATGTTTTAGTGCAACTTTGGTAAACTACGAAGCCGCACCTCTTCATGGATTGTCGGAGCATTACGGCTCGCTTAGTCAGACGTACTGTGCTTCAATATACATGTATTATTATGGTGTGTATAAGGACCCCCAAAATGCCACCTATTAGGAGACATATTATCTGGCGTTTTGTTTCAACCTATTATGCAAAACCAACTTATCTTAACTATTGGTACCTGAGGTTGTGTATTTAGAACCTGGATAAGTCCCGAACATTTGCACGCGTTCGTCGTAGTAGACCGTGCCATAGCCAATAAGCTGCTTCTTTTTTCTATCCTCTTGTTGTGGGTCATTAATCCTCCGCTGTTGCTATTTCTAATAAGAAGTGGCGTAAAGTTCTAACTAGGGATGTCCGATAATGGCTTTTTTGCCGAGATCCGATATTCCGATATTGTCCAACATTTAATTACCGATACCGATATCAACCGATACCGATATATAGAGTCGTGGAATTAACACATTATTATGCCTAATTTGGACAACCAGGTATGGTGAAGATAAGGTCCTTTTTTAAAAAAAGTATAAAATAAAATAAGATAAATAAATTAAAAACATTTTCTTGAATAAAAAAGAAAGTAAAACAATATAAAAACAGTTACATAGAATCAGAATCAGAATCAGAATAGTTGTATTGCCATTTTTTGAGCATGGGTTCACAAATACCGTTTGAAACTAGTAATTAATGAAAATTAGTCAAATTAACTGTTAAAGGTTAGTACTATTAGTGGACCAGCAGCACGCACAATCATGTGTGCTTACGGACTGTATCCCTTGCAGACTGTATTGATATATATTGATATATAATGTAGGAACCAGAATATTAATAACAGAAAGAAACAACCCTTTTGTGTGAATGAGTGTGAATGAGTGTAAATGGGGGAGGGAGGTTTTTTGGGTTGGTGCACTAATTGTAAGTGTATCTTGTGTTTTTTATGTTGATTTAATAAAAAAACATAATAAAAAAAAACGATACCGATAATTTCCGAAATTACATTTTAAAGCATTTATCGGCCGATATTATCGGACATCTCTAGTTCTAACTTATATCTGTCAGTAGACTCCATAAGGAGGCGTTAACAACTACAACAAAGAAGCCGGGGAGAAGACGCAGTCAAAATTATAATATGACCCTTTTAATGCGCTACAACCCAGTGCGCCTTGTGTATGAAAATAGACCCGCTCATTGGCAGTGCGCCTTATAGTCCGAAAATTCCAGTAATGGGGATGAGTGTCAGTCAAGGATTTTAATATCCTTTGCGGCGGACAGTTGTTGTTATTGTTGTAATGACAAGTAATAATAATAGACCAAGGACAAGCTGCATGGATGTATCAAGTTTTTGCTTACATTAATTGTTTAAGAGATTATATATATTTATATACCGTATTTTTCGGAGTATAAGTGGCACCTGCCGAAAATGCATAATAAAGAAGGAAAAAAACATATATAAGTCGCACTTTTTGGGGAAATGTATTTAATAAAACCCAACACCAAGAATAGACATCTGAAAGGCAATTTGAAATAAATAAAGAATAGTGAACAACAGGCTGAATAAGTGTACGTTATATGACGCATAAATAACCAACTGAGAACGTGCCTGGCATGTTAACGTAACATATTATGGTAAGAGTCATTCAAATAACTATAACATATAGAACATGCTATACGTTTACCAAACAATCTGTCACTCCTAATCGCTAAATCCCATGAAATCTTATACGTCTAGTCTCTTACGTGAATGATCTAAATAATATTATTTGATATTTTACGGTAATGTGTTAATAATTTCACACATAAGTCACTCCTGAGTATAAGTCGCACCCCCGGCCAAACTATGAAAAAAACTGCGACTTAGAGTCCGAAAAATACGGTAATCACAACTTATAATCAATGAGTGTTCATAACTTTAATATGGCCGTTGGAGGACCTCATAAAAATGGAAAAAAGGAGCCCCACACCTGGTTAAGGGCATAATGAGCGTAATGCAGAGCTGTTTGAAACAATACTTCATTTCCCAGAAGGCTGCGACAGTCAACATAATAGGAACAAATGAGCATAATTAGTAACATGTGAGTGCATTGTGCAGCTATACATACTGTATGGTAATCAATATTCATAGACAGCTACCGAGACATACACTATTTATTTAAGAAAAAAACAATTGTTTTCAACCTGTGCTGCATCGGAATTGGTCCTCTGCAGTAGATGAGAATATAACAGACAACTTCAGTCCCTCCCATCTCCAGCCTCACAGGTTTTATGGTAAATTATTGATATTCCGGCCTGTGAACTGCATACATGCTTAATAATTTAGCATATCATTCCACCGGCTCCACGGTTTCGTCTGTGCGGCCCCCGCCATGCCAGTTACTCTGCATTCTGCCGTACAGATGCTTAACTCAAACCAATGTCAAGTGTTTGTTTGCCCATCTGAAATAATGGCTGCCTTGGCACACGATGAGACGCCTTGCATATGTTGCTGCCAATATTCTAACTGTTGCTGGCTCGGGCTTTCTTATTCACATCTGGCCCGCACCCCACCACCTCCTCCTTAGATCTTTAAATATTTGGGACACACAGGTGTTATAAGAGGGAGGGAGGGTTTACACAAGTGAAGGCGCTACAATGGAGCAGAGTTTTTAGAATATTGTTGTTGATTTTAGACTGTTTGAAAATACTTTCCTGTCTGCATGTTGGTGCGGTGAGATTTGTGTGCTATAGAGCAGGGGTGTCAAACTAATTTTAGTTCGGGGGCCCACATGGAGAAAAAATCTACTCCCAAGTGGGCCAGATTGGTAAAATCACGGCACGATAACTTAAAAATAAAGACAACTTCAAATTGTTTTCTTTGTTTAAAAAAAATAATGTTGTTTTTTTACACTTGCATGTTGCGGTTAATAGTAGAGATGTCCGATAATATCGGACTGCCGATATTATCGGCCAATAAATGCTTTAAAATGTGATATCGGAAATTATCGGTATCGGTTTCAAAAAGTAAAACGAATGATTTTTTAAAACGCTGCTGTACGGACAGAGCGTCAATAAACCTTAGAGGCACTGCCTTTGCGTGCCAGCCCAATCACATAATATCTACGGCTTATCACACACACAAGTGAATGCAATGCATACTTGGTCAACAGCCATACAGGTCACACTGAGGGTGGTCGTATAAACAACTTTAACACTGTTACACATATGAGCCACACTGTGAACCCACACCAAACAAGAATGACAAACACATTTCAGGAGAACATCCGCACCGTAACACAACATAAACACACCAGAACAAATACCCAGAACCCCTTGCAGCACTAACTCTTCCGGGACGCTACAATATACACCCCCCGCTATCCCCTAGCCCCCCCCCCCCCCACCTCAACCCCACCCACCTCAACCTCCTCATGCTCTCTCAGGGAGAGCATGTCCCAAATTCCAAGCTGCTGTTTTGAGGCATGTTAAAAAAAAAAAGTGACTTCAATAATAAATATGGCAGTGCCATGTTGGCATTTTTTTCCATAACTTGAGTTGATTTATCCATCCAGCGGGGCATCACAACAAAATTAGGCATAATAATGTGTTGATTCCACGACTGTATATATCGGTATCGGTTGATATCGGAATCAGTAATTAAGAGTTGGACAATATCGGAATATCGGATATCGGCAAAAAAGCCATTATCGGACATCTCTAGTTAATAGTATTCTATCTTTGTCGTTATTTGTACTTTCTGTATAAACTATGTGATAATGTTCACTCATTGGTTTTTAATTCAAAATAAAATATCCAAATCCGTTGCTATTCTTTATAAAGTAAGACACATGCTGAAAAGGAAATGTCTGCATATGTTATATTATTATTTAATTTTTCCATATCTAACATATTGTGTTGAAGTTTGGGGAAATTATTATAAAACAAACATAGACCCAATAATTAAACTTCAAAAAAGGTTAATTACAATAATACACAAAGCGTGTTACTATGAACCTACCAAAGCATTATTCATAAGTTCTAATGTATAATATTCACTTAGTATTAATTTCTTTAAAACATTTATTCAGTATTTTTTAACTTTAGAAAGTTATATGGTTGAAACCGATCATGATGCCAAAAAACATAAAAAAAAAGATGGGAAGTCCTCAAATGCTTATTTTGAAAATGTAATTTTTGTTTATATATTATATACAATCTGTTGTTGTGTTCCCTAATTTTGAATGTACATAAATGAAGGTGTGTGTTGCTGAGCCCGACCTGGACATAGTCTGGACTGTATATAAATGTTTATTTTGAAAATGTAATTTTTGTTTATATATTATATGCAATCTGTTGTTGAGTTCCCTAATTTTGAGTGTACATAGATGAAGGTGTGTGTTGCTGAGCCCGACATTGACATAATCTGGACTGGACCTGGTTTTAAGAACCCTTTAAACAATCTAATTTCATTGACAACCAGGTCTGGTGAAGATAAGGTCCTTTTTAAAAAATTTAAATAAAATAAAATAAGATAAATAAATTAAAAACATTTTCTTGAATAAAAAAAAAGTAAAACAATATAAAAACAGTTACATAGAAACTAGTAATTAATGAAAATGAGTAAAATTAACTGTTAAAGGTTAGTACTATTAGTGGACCAGCAGCACGCACAATCATGTGTGCTTACGGACTGTATCCCTTGCAGACTGTATTGATATATATTGTAGGAACCAGAATGTTAATAACGGAAAGAAACAACCCTTTTGTGTGAATGAGTGTAAATAGGGTAGGGAGGTTTTTTTGGGTTGGTGCACTAATTGTAAGCGTATCTTGTGTTTTTTATGTTGATTTAATAATTTTTTTTTTAAAAAGTTATAATGTGTTAAAATGTTCAGATATTGTGTTTTTAAAAACAATGGAAGTTGTGTTTCGAGTAAAGAACAATAGCCTTCCAGCTTGTATTATTTGGTTATTTAAATTAAGAGGAGAATACTATAATTCACGGGGGATATTGATTTTTGAAATATGTAAAGTAAGAACGAATACAAAATACAAATGTATTTCAGTTTTAGGTGTTAAATGGTGAATGGCCGGGTAAAACCTGTCCGCACGTTTTACACCCATGCTCTAGAGCAGTGGTTCTTAACCTGGGTTCGATCGAACCCTAGGGGTTCGGTGAGTTGGCCTCAGGGGTTCGGCGGAGGTCAAAACACACCCGATTCATCGTGTAAATAAAAACTTCTCCCTATCGGCGTATTACGGATACGGCAACAGCAGAAGTCAGACTGATTTGCAGGTGTGTCATTTGTTGTGAGTTTATGCACTGTGTTGGTTTTGTTGTTTGAACAAGGTGATGTTCATGCACGGTTCATTTTGTGCACCAGTAATAAAACATGGTAACACTTTAGTATGGGGAACATATTCACCATTAATTAGTTGCTTATTAACATGCAAATTAGTAACATATTGACTCTTAACTATCGTATTTTTCGGAGTATAAGTCGCACCGGAGTATAAGTTGCACAGGCCGAAAATGCATAATAAAGAAGGGAAAACACATATATAAGTCGCACTGGAGCCCGGCTAAACTATGAAAAAAACTGCGACATATAGTCCGAAAAATACGGTAGTCATTATTAAGTACCGTATTTTTCGGAGTATAAGTCGTTCCAGAGTATAAATTGCACAGGCCGAAAATGCATAATAAAGAAGGAAAAAAACATATATAAGTCGCACTGGAGTATAAGTCGCATTTTTTGGGGAAATTTATTTGATAAAACGCAACACCAAGAATAGACATTTGACAGGCAATTTAAAATAAATAAAGAATAGTGAACAACAGGCTGAATAAGTGTACGTTATATGAGGCATAAATAACCAACTGAGAACGTGCCTGGTATGTTAACGTAACATATTATGGTAAGAGTCATTCAAATAACTATAACATATAGAACATGCTATACGTTTACCAAACAATCTGTCACTCCTAATCGCTAAATCCCATGAAATCTTATACGTCTAGTCTCTTACGTGAATGAGCTAAATAATATTATTTGATATTTTACGGTAATGTGTTCATAATTTCACACATAAGTCGCACCTTAGTATAAGTCGCACCCCCGGCCAAACTATGAAAAAAACTGCGACTTATAGTCCGAAAAATACGGTAGTCATTATTAAGTACTATATTTTTCAGAGTATAAGTCGCTCCAGAGTATAAGTTGCACAGGCCGAAAATGCATAATAAAGAAGGAAAAAATCATATATAAGTCGCACTGGAGTATAAGTCGCATTTTTTGGGGAAATTTATTTGATAAAAGCCAACACCAAGAATAGACATTTGAAAGGCAATTTAAAATAAATAAAGAATAGTGAACAACAGGCTGAATAAGTGTACGTTATATGAGGCATAAATAACCAACTGAGAAAGTGCCTGGTATGTAAACGTAACATATTATGGTAAGAGTCATTCAAATAACTATAACATATAGAACATGCTATACGTTTACCAAACAATCTGTCACTCCTAATCGCTAAATCCCATGAAATCTTATACGTCTAGTCTCTTACGTGAATGAGCTAAATAATATTATTTGATATTTTACGGTAATGTGTTAATAAATTCACACATAAGTCGCACCTGAGTATAAGTCGCACCCCCGGCCAAACTATGAAAAAAACTGCGACTTATAGTCCGAAAAATACGGTACTTATTAATGCCTTATTTGGCATGGCCTTATTATAACCTTAACCCTCTAACCCTAACCCTAACCAAATAAATCTAAATTAAGTCTTTGTTACTTAGAATATGTCCCCCATACTAAAGTGTTACCAAAAACATTATAACTTTGTCTTAAATTTGAGAAAAACAACATTTTATTGTTCACTAAAGAAGGGTTCGGTGAATGCGCATATGAAACTGGTGGGGTTCGGTACCTCCAACAAGGTTAAGAACCACTGCTCTAGAAGCAAAGTCCTGATTTCACCCGGAGTGGCAGGGAGGGACATCGGCCCCATACGTCACTGCTGACACTCACAGCTCGCAAGCCTCATCCTCTAACCACCACTGGGGTGACTCGGGCCTGACAAACTGCTGCTGAGTTTGTCTCATATCCCCACGTCGCCTCACACTCGCCCCCGTGACCTCCTTTTCCACTCGCCCTCGCCCTACCCCAACTCTTGGCTCCCTTTTTTTTTTGGCTGGGAGGGCCAGCGTGATGCTAATTGAAGTGTGAGCCTCATCGGCCTGGGAGGCAGACGGCGATATCACGTGTCGTATCAGACCGGATCGCGCTCGTATCTGGCTAACGAGAAAATCACAGCTGTCTCTGGGAAAACGGAGTGAGGTTACGAAATAAAGCCAGAGGTCATTACGTATTATGATGTGACTGCACCACCGGGAATTACCGTTTTGAGGAGGAGCCGGAGAAATTCTTGGCTCTTCTTTACAATTGGTTATTTGAATGGTAATTACTGCCAGAAGGGGGCCAGAAATCATACCTGCACGATCCCATGACATGGGGAAAGTCTTACATCTTTCATGATGGGACACTTTCAGCAGTCCCATCACAGGCTTGTGTGTGATTTGTGTGCCTCTTATAATACTGAGCTGCTACCTAATAGAGGTAGCCTCCTGCTCCCCCCGTGACCCGACTAGCCCTCAGCCATTCAATAAATGGAGGTGGAGGATTATTTGAAAATGTCACAGTCGTCCAGGAGAATTCATGGGAACACTTTAGCATGCTCAAACATGTGGTCAACACTTGCCGAGGATCATCGAAAAGTTGCACGTTGTGCCAATTCTCACAGTGACCGAGCTTTGATGTCTGCACTGAGTGCTTAAATTAATAGATTGTTTGATTAAAGCAGGTGCTTGCCTCGAGGGCAGGGGTGTCAAACTCATTTTAGATCGGGGGCCACGTGAAGAAAAAATCTACTCCCGAGTGGGCCGGACTGGTGAAATCACGGCACGATAACTTAAAAATAAAGACAAATTCAGATTGTTTTCTTTGTTTAAAAATAGAACAAGCACATTCTGAAATTGCACAAATCTTAATGGTTTTTTTTTTAATGGTTTTTTTTATAATTACCTGTTGTGGTTATTAATATATATATATATATATATATATATATATATATATATATATATATATATATATATATATATATATATATATATATATATATATATATATATATATATATATATATATATATATTAGAGATGTCCGATAAATGCTTTAAAATTTAATATCGGAAATTATTGGTATCGTTTTTTTTAATTATCGGTATCGTTTTTTAAAATTTAATTTAATTTTTTTTTTTTATTAAATCAACATAAAAAAACACAAGATACACTTACAATTAGTGCACCAACCCAAAAAACCTCCCTCGCCCATTCACACTCATTCACACAAAAGGGTTGTTTCTTTCTGTTATTAATATTCTGGTTCCTACATTATATATCAATATATATCAATACAGTCTGCAAGGGATACAGTCCGTAAGCACACATGATTGTGCGTGCTGCTGGTCCACTAATAGTACTAACCTTAAACAGTTAAATTTACACATTTTCATTAATTGCTAGTTTCTATGTAACTGTTTCTATATTGTTTTGCTTTCTATTTTATTCAATAATTTTTTAAAATTTATTTACACTACCGTTCAAAAGTTTGGGGTCACCTAAACAATTTTGTGGAATAGCCTTCATTTCTAAGAACAAGAATAGACTGTCGAGTTTCAGATGAAAGTTATTTTTTTCTGGCCATTTAGAGCATTTAATTGACCCCACAAATGTGATGCTCCAGAAACTCAATCTGCTCAAAGGAAGGTCAGTTTTGTAGCTTCTGTAACGAGCTAAACTGTTTTCAGATGTGTGAACATGATTGCACAAGGGTTTTCTAATCATCAATTAGCCTTCTGAGCCAATGAGCAAACACATTGTACCATTAGAACACTGGAGTGATAGTTGCTGGAAATGGGCCTCTATACACCTATGTAGATATTGCACCAAAAAATAGTCATTTACCACATTAGCAATGTATAGAGTGTATTTCTTTAAAGTTAAGACTAGTTTAAAGTTATCTTCATTGAAAAGTACAGTGCTTTTCCTTCAAAAATAAGGACATTTCAATGTGACCCCAAACTTTTCAACGGAAGTGTGTATATATATATATATATATATATATATATATATATATATATATATATATATATATATATATATATATATATATATATATATATATATATATATATATATATATTAGCGATGTCCGATAAATGCTTTAAAATTTAATATCGGAAATTATCGGTATCAGTTTTTTTTATTATCGGTATCGTTTTTTTAAATTTTATTTAATTTTTTTTTTTTTATTAAATCAACATAAAAAACACAAGATACACATACAAATTAGTGCACCAACCCAAAAAACCTCCCTCCCCCATTTACACTCATTCACACAAAAGGGTTGTTTCTTTCTGTTATTAATATTCTGGTTCCTACATTATATATCAATATATATCAATACAGTCTGCAAGGAATACAGTCCGTAAGCACACATGATTGTGCGTGCTGCTGGTCCACTAATAGTACTAACCTTTAACAGTTAATTTTACTCATTTTCATTAATTACTAGTTTCTATGTAACTGTTTCTATATTGTTTTACTTTCTATTTTATTCAATAATTTTTTATTCATTTATTTATCTTATTTTATTTTATAATTTTTTAAAAAAAAGGACCTTATCTTCACTATACCTGGTTGTCCAAATTAGGCATAATAATGTGCTAATCCCACGACTGTATATATCGGTATCGGTTGATATCGGTATCGGTAATTAAAGAGTTGGACAATATCGGGAATTTCGGATATCGGCAAAAAGCCTTAATCGGACATCCCTAATATATATATATATATATATATATATATATATATATATATATATATATATATATATATATATATATATATATATATATATATATATATATATATATATACATACTGTATATATATATATATATATTTAATTATTTATTTTTTTAATATAGCGCTTTTCTCTAGTGACTCAAAGCACTTTACATAGTGAAACCCAATATCTAAGTTACATTTAAACCAGTGTGGGTGGCACTGGGAGCAGGTTGGTAAAGTGTCTTGCCCAAGGACACAACAGCAGTGACGAGGATGGCGGGAGCGGGAATCGAACCTGGAACCCTCAAGTTGCTGGCACGGCCACTCTACCAACCGACCTATGCCTGTTTGTCGTTATTTATATTTTTGAATAAATGATGTGATAATGTTTATTAGTCAACTCATTGGTGTTAATTTTCAATCTATCAAGATAAAAAAATTATATCAAAATCAAATTACAGGATGTTATTTATGTAGTTTGATCATTTTCCTCGACTGGTGTACTAACATCATGTGGTTTATTTTTGTACATATGTAGCATCATCTACAAATATACAAAGAATTGCTATTGTGACATCCAGTGGACACATTTGGAACAGCAGTTTATTTCATTCAAAAATTTCAAGTTAATTTTTATACTTGGCAAACTCATCCCGCGGGCCGGATAAAACCTGTTGGCGGCCCTGATCCGGACCTCGGGCCGTACATTTGACACCCCTGCTCTAGAGGCTGCAATCCCTCTCTCTTCCTGGTCCAGCTGTTCTTAACCTTTTTCATCTCAGGGTCCAATGTTTCCAATAAATAGGGGCCCAAGGTTCACTCAAATATTAACACTGAATTAGTAATCTTACTTTTTTTAAAATTTTTTTTAGTAATCTTACTTTTGATTTTAATGGTATTCAATAATTATATCTCACCTACTTACCGTTCAAAACCTTGTCAAGTGATATGAAGCCATGTGTTAATCACAAAGGCTATTATTTAACACATACACCTGAGGTCAGACATGGGCAAAAATACTGTCTGGCCACTGTCAGCAACTTGAAAATGATCAAAATAATTACAATTTCAATGACCCACCACATAACTGCATGTACAATTAGATACAATATAATTAGGGATGCCAAAGTTAATGCGTTACTAACGTGTTAACTAAAAGTCCTTTTTTAACAGCACCAATTTTTTTTAACGTGCCATTAACGCACATGCTTCATTTTTTACCCCCGGGCTGTTCCGTCGCGGGGGGAAATTGGTTGCGTTCACTAGCTAGTGATGAGCCACAAGCGGGAAAATAGCGATCAGAAATGGACAAAAAAATGGATACTTTATGGAAATACTAGGCCCGAGGCCATTGCAAGTTGTTTTCTACCGACAAGAAAATACTATTTTTTCGTTTTGAGCCGTCTTCACTGGAGCAAATGCCTGCTGTGCGATGCATTCAGAGAGATAGGAGGAGCTTCACTTCCGTGTTTAGATTGGAGTCACGGTGAATGGATAACATAAAATGTAGATTGACTGCTTTAGTAAGATGAAATAAAAGCTCAGCAGAAATGAAAGACTGCAGACAGGAACTTAGTCTGGAGTCGTTTTTTGTATTGCAAACAGTCAGGTCCGTCATCATAGACACATGGTTTGAGAACCACACACTTCCGGCTTCAAAATATAAGCGCTTTGCTTTACATCCGGTCTAACTAAAGTAACAAAATAAAAATGTCTTAATTTACGATCATGCTCTGTCAAAGATGTTTTGTAATGTAATCTGTGATATTTCTACTTAAACAAATGCTAGTACAGTGGTTCTTAACCTTGTTGGAGGTACCGAACCCCACCAGTTTCATATGCGCATTCACCGAACCCTTCTTTAGTGAAAAATGAAATGTTGTTTTTTTTCAAATTCAAGACAAAGTTATATGTTTTTGGTAACACTTTAGTATGGGGAACATATTCTAAGTAACAAAGACTTAATTTAGAGTTTTTTTGGACACTAGGGGAATATATTCTAAGTAACAAAGACTTAATTTAGGGTTATTTGGTTAGGTTTGGTTTACCATGAATTGATTTAACGTGGACCCCGACTTAAACAAGTTGAAAAACTTATTCGGGTGTTACCATTTAGTGGTCAATTGTACGGAATATGTACCGTACTGTGCAATCTACTAATAAAAGTTTCAATCAATCAATCAATCAGGGTTAGGGTTAGAGGGTTAGGGCCAGGGTTAGAGGGTTAGGGTTATAATGAGGCCATGCAGAATAAGGCATTAATAAGTACTTAATAATGATTATTAAGAGCCAATATGTTACTAATTTGCAGGTTAATAAGCAACTAATTAATGGTGAATATGTTCCCCATACTAAAGTGTTACCATGTTTTTATACTGGTGCACAAAATGAACCGTGCATGAACATCACCTTTTTCAAAAAACAAAACCAATACAGTGCATAAACTCACAACAAATTACACACCTGCAAATCAGTGTGACTTCTGCTGTTGCCGTATCCGTAATACGCCGATAGGGAGAAGTTTTTATTTACACGATGAGTCGGGTGTGTCTTGACCTCCGCCGAACCCCTGAGCCCGACTCACCGAACCCCTAGGGTTCGATCGAACCCAGGTTAAGAACCACTGGGTTAGAGTGTCCGCCCTGAGACTTGGAAGTTGTGAGTTCAAACCCCGGCCGAGTCAGAGCCATTGCCTCAAGGGTTGGAATCGTAGGATTCCCGAGCGCGGTAGCACGCTGCTGCTCACTGCTCCCCTCACCTCCCAGGGGGTTATCATGGGGATGGGTCAAATGCAGAGGACAAATGTCAATCATTGGACCTTTGACTTTTACGCATATGGATTTTTAAATTAAAGTTACGTAACTGTTGACACAACTCTTAAGTGTACAGCAGCCTTTATAAATAAGGCCCCAGTTCAACAGGAATATAACAACCTTAGCATATGTTTTTAAATCCTTTGATTCTCAAAAATCGATTAGTTTTAAACTAGGCTGCCGCGATTGCCAGCCCGAAATGAAGTCATTTTATATCAGGGGTGTCAAACGTACGGCCAGCGGGCCGGATCAGTCCCGCGAACAGGCCCGCGGGATGAGTTTGCTAAGTATAAAAATGAGCCAGAATTTTTGAATGAAAAAAAATGCTGTTCTAAATGTGTCCACTGGATGTCGCAATAGCAATTATTTGTATCTTTGTAGATGATGCTACATATGTAAAAAAAATGTTAGTGGACCAGTCGGGAAAAATGAGCAAACTACATAAATAACATCCTGTAATTTGATTTTGATACTATTTTTTCTCTTGATAGATTGAAAATGAACACCAATGAGTTGACTGATGAACATTATCACATAATGTATTCAGAAAGTATAAATAACGACAAATAAAGATATAATACTATTGACTGCAACATGAGAGTGTAAAAAACAAAAAAACAACAACATTATGATTTGTACAAATTCAGAATATGCCTGTTCTATTTTTAAACAAAGAAAACAATCTTTATTTTTAAGTTAACGTGCCGTGATTTGAATGTAGTAGATTTTTCTCCATCTGGCCCCCGATCTAAAATGAGTTTGACACCCCAAGTCTTATATGGCCCAAAAACACGGAAATTCTTTATAAGTATTTATTCCGGTACCCATTCCGAGTTTTGGACGTTTTTTTATCGGATAAAGCTCTTTACTTGATCTCACCTTCCTCGGCCCACCTAGTTTCATCTCGTACACATCTATGGTGTAGTTGGTTCGGCGGCCGTAGTTGTCAAACTGGATGTTGCCCGTCATCCCCTGCACTTGGACCTGTCATGTGACACACACACACACAAATACTGGTTATCATTTGGAATGGGGCCCAAGTTTTTGATCATCATTTGTGGGGACCACCCTTTCTGCAGGTTGTGGAGGCATAAAAAAAAATGAGGTAAAATGGCCACTGCCCAGTTAGCTCATACACATTTTTAAATCTCTGGATTGATGAAGTAATGTGCTGATCATTCTTCCTGGGGAAAAATAGTTAATATGGTTCATGGGGACCACATTTAAATACTTTTGCATAATTCACACACATTTGTACGTGACTACTGAGGACCATTTAAATTTTTTTTTTAAAAGTTCAAATTAAATATGACATGATCCTCAGAATACAGCACTACAGCTGTCCTCTTATAGGAAGTTTCACCAGGTGGAATTGATTTACTATACATGGAAGAAGTGTGAGCAGAGCAGTGAGTGCAGTACCAGCTACAACCCGATGGGGGGGGGGCTGCTGTGCAAATGTCTCACACTCAAACTAACCAGTAAACATGTTTTATGGGCCAAAACTTAAACATCCCTTACGCATCTTCAGAATGGATCTAACTCTCATTTAAAAAGGCTTCCCTTTAGGAGACCTGTTTTTTTGTCCCCATACCGTCAGAGGTCCCCTAAAGGTGACTGTGTAAACAGAGCGATGTCCCCATTAAGTTAGCATTGCCAGAACACGCACACACATACAAACATAAAGCTATGCAACATACAAACCCTGTTTCCATACGAGTTGGGAAATTGTGTTGGATGTAAATATAAACGGAATACAATGATTTGCAAATCCTTTTCAACCCATATTCAATTAAATGCACTACAAAGACAACATATTTGATGTTCAAACTCATAAACTTTATTTTATTTTTTTGGAAATAATAATAAACTTAGAATTTCATGGCTGCAACACGTGCCAAAGTAGTTGGGAAAGGGCATGTTCACCACTGTGTTACATGGCCTTTCCTTTTAACAACACTCAGTAAACGTTTGGGAACTGAGGAGACACATTTGTTAAGCTTCTCAGGTGGAATTCTTTCCCATTCTTGCTTGATGTACAGCTTAAGTTGTTCAACAGTCCGGGGGTCTCCGTTGTGGTATTTTAGGCTTCATAATGCGCCACACATTTTCAATGGGAGACAGGTCTGGACTACAGGCAGGCCAGTCTAGTACCCGCACTCTTTTACTATGAAGCCACGTTGATGTAACACGTGGCTAGGCATTGTCTTGCTGAAATAAGCAGGGGCGTCCATGGTAACGTTGCTTGGATGGCAACATATGTTGCTCCAAAACCTGTATGTACCTTTCAGCATTGATGGCGCCTTCACAGATGTGTAAGTTACCCATGTCTTGGGCACTAATACACCCCCATACCATCACAGATGCTGGTTTTTCAACTTTGCGCCTATAACAGTCCGGATGATTATTTTCCTCTTTGGTCCGGAGGACACGACGTCCACAGTTTCCAAAAACAATTTGAAATGTGGACTCGTCAGACCACAGAACACTTTTCCACTTTGTATCAGTCCATCTTAGATGAGCTCAGGCCCAGCGAAGCCGACGTCGTTTCTGGGTGTTGTTGATAAACGGTTTTCACCTTGCATCGGAGAGTATTAACTTGTACTTACAGATGTAGCGACCAACTGTAGTTACTGACAGTGGGTTTCTGAAGTGTTCCTGAGCCCATGTGGTGATATCCTTTACACACTGATGTCGCTTGTTGATGCAGTACAGCCTGAGGGATCGAAGGTCACGGGCTTAGCTGCTTACGTGCAGTGATTTCTCCAGATTCTCTGAACCCTTTGATGATATTACGGACCGTAGATGGTGAAATCCCTAAATTCCTTGCAATAGCTGCTTGAGAAAGGTTTTTCTTAAACTGTTCAACAATTTGCTCACGCATTTGTTGACAAAGTGGTGACCCTCGCCCCATCCTTGTTTGTGAATGACTGAGCATTTCATGGAATCTACTTTTATACCCAATCATGGCACCCACCTGTTCCCAATTTGCCTGTTCACCTGTGGGATGTTCCAAATAAGTGTTTGATGAGCATTCCTCAACTTTATCAGTATTTATTGCCACCTTTCCCAACTTCTTTGTCACGTGTTGCTGGCATCAAATTCTAAAGTTAATGATTATTTGCAAAAAAAAAAAAAAGTTTATCAGTTTGAACATCAAATATGTTGTCTTTGTAGCATATTCAACTGAATATGGGTTGAAAATGATTTGCAAATCTTTGTATTCCGTTTATATTTTCATGTAACACAATTTACCAACTCATATGGAAACGGGGTTTGTAGATCACATTGCATATTTAGCTGGTTTCGTGATGTTCATGTCCTTGGCATTAGTAGAGTGTGCACACAGTCTGTTAATCAAACGATGAACTGGATTCATTTGAATAAAAGATGTCGTTTTTATGGTAATGAGGGTCTGAATTTGAGTGAGCTCTGTGCAAAGATATCTGCAGGCAGCGGGAGCAGAACATCTCTGCACTCGCTTCCCTTCTCTCTGTCACTTTCCATCTTTATCTCGCTCCCGCTCGCTATCTCTGCTTCGCTTCTTCCAGCCTTCTCCTTCACTTATTCACTCGCCCGACTCTCACTCCCCACCCCACCCCCCCTCACCCCCTTTTCTTGTCCGTCCTCCCCTACCGTTTTGAGAGCTCTCTCGATATCGATGCCTTGGCTCCAAGGTACAGCCGGGTTGGCGAGGCAGTCTCCGGCGCTGCCTCGGCGGGAGACGTCCACGCGTTGGCGCCGCAGGTACCGGAAGGCCTCCGCTATCACGATGATGGCATCGTGGGTCAGCGCTGAAGTGTACTGCGGACAAAGCAAAAAAAAAAAAAAAAAAAAAAACACAAGAAAACTGCATTACTGCTTTTGTATGTCATCTCTGGATCGCCTTTTCACGCAACTGAAATAGCAGCACACAAAACAGCTGTGGTGATTATTTTGACTCAGCTACCAACTAAACTCATTTTGACTTTGCTTCCCAATGCTTCTCTCAGGCGGCTTCCAACTAAAGGAACTTGGCACTTGATGGAAAAAAAGAGGAACCGGAGCAGCATGATACAGCTGGCCTCTTTGGCGCAGTACTCATCTCTCTATTCAGGATTTGGTGACAACTTTTCCTCCTTCTAAAGAGCTTTTAGTTGGATCAGTACAAAAAAGTAATGACCTATAATTAGTAGAACATAGATGCATCGAAAAAAAGGGTTACTTGAGATAACATCACTGTAACTTTCAAATGGAGTTACCCTGAGATTGTGCAAATTAGAGCTCAGGGGGTTGCAGGAATATTTGAATAGCAAAATGGCAATTTATCGCCCTTGTGACTATTTTGGACTTATGCTTGCTTTTTCCCTGTGTATGGTATGTGGTTGTACGATATACCGCGATACTAATGAATCATATTCGGTACTATACCACCTCTGAAAAGTACCGGTCCGCCACCTCCCCCGTGCCCCCCTGTCGCCGATACGTCATGTCATTGCTGGTTTGCGAGCAGAAGAGCATGTTCGGCAGCGCACAATCACGGAGTACTTACAAGCAGACACGGTGTGTAGACAGAAAAGGGAGAACGGACACGCATTTTGGCTTAAAAAATAAAGATAAAGGTGAAGTTATAACACTGAAACGCCCTCAGGAAGAGGTGCTTTAAGACATGGCTAGCTAGCTAGCGGCTAAAGTACAGCCCCAGTCTGCAGTGTTTTAGCTACTTCTAAATCACTAATCCTCGCCTCCATGGCGACAAATAAAGTAAGTTTCTTACTAGTATCACCCCTGCAGGACGAGGAATAGCTAAACATGCTTCACTACACACCGTAACTCACCGGCGTCAAAATGTAAATAAACACCATTGGTGAATCTACACCTAACATCCACTGTAATGATACCAAGTACAGTAGCGTATCTAGTCGATACTACTATGATTACGTCGATATTGTTTGGCATCACAACATCTTCTTTCGTTTTTAATTTATTTATATTATGTTTATAAACTCAGGAAGTATGTCCCTGGACACATGAGGACTTTGAATATGACCAATGTATGATCCTGTAATGACTTGGTATCGGATTGATACCCAAATGTGTGGTATTATCCAAAACTAATGTAAAGTATCCAAACAACAGAAGAATAAGTGATTATTACATTTTAAAAGAAGTGTCGATAAAACATTTTAAAAGAGACATTTTGGTTTAGGGTTAGGGTTGGGTAACCCTAACCCTAACCTTAACACTAACACTAACACTAACACTAACCCTAACCCCGACCCTTAGCCCTAACCCTAAACAACTATTTTTCTGAATGCCTAACCCTAACCTTAACCCTAACCCTAACCCTAACCCTAACCCCAACCCTAACCTCAACCCCAAAGGGTAGTGGGGGTTGGGGGGCTGGAACCTATCCCAACTGCACTCGATCGGAAGGCGTGGTACACCCTGGACAAGTCACCACCTCATGGCAACACAGATAGACAGACAAGCCTTAAATCGTTCTAAATCATTTGAGATTGTGTCAGTGTCTCTTGAGAAAAACTGGTAGATTGCGGGTTTGACTCCAAAGTCTGCTAAATCCTGTCAAGGTGTCCTTGAGAAAGACTTTGAGTGCCTAGTTGTTCATGATGCTGATGGCGCATCTTGGGACACATTAAAAGGGCTTTGAGTACCCTGAAGTTAGAAGAGTAGTATATAAGAGCAGCACATTTATCTCAGCAGTTCAATTAGACAGATTTGATTAAAACTTTTCTTGTGGACATCATCTCTTTCAAACTTTTAGTCCGTCATTTGCATAAGCCCAGTGCATCAATGCGGGGTTTTATCTCCCACGCAGTTCCCTTTTAACATAGTCCGACCTTTTCACCAGCGACGGCTCGGCCAACTTGTTTTTTTGGACCACTGCAGCATGACCAAATCTAATTAAATGCCATTCAAAATCAATTTCTTTCTTGATCATTGTTTAATTAGATGTAAATTGAAGCCGAGATATAACCTTGCCTCGCACTGCCTATCGATATATTGATTGTTGGGCAGCGATGCAAAGTTTGTAGGAAGTGGAGAGTGGGAGGAAGGCAGAATGACAAAGGCAAACAGGGGATGGGAGCAGCGAGGGGGAAGCGATGGAGATAACTTCAGAGGAAACGATCATCTTACTTTGCATGCACAGTGAAAGGCCTTGCAATCAAAGTACCTTCAGAGGAGCGTTCCGGGCTTCTGGGAATTCTCTTTCATCTAGCCGCTCCCAGCGCTGCATAAACTGCTGCACAATGGGGTTCTCGGGGTTGACTATCTGAAACCCTGAAATGTTGGCTCCTCCGGCAAAGACTTTGTCCAAACTTACATTAGAAAATCCCTGAGACGAGACAGAGGGGAAATGGGTTAGAGAAAACTTGTGTAACTCGCATTTCTTTGAGGTTTTTTTTTTAATAAAAGCCTGAGGCGAAACACTACAAAAAATATTAGCTGTATTTTGGCAGTAAGCAACGTGCATTTTATTAAGAACATCATGCTGCAGGCTGGGTGACAGCAACATGTGTTTGCTATTACACGCAAGCAAATGTTTCCCTTTCAAGTTTGCGGTGCAACCTAAAGTCAGATAAACAACTCCCGGTAGACACTTAACTTAATGGTATGTGTTAGAATATTTTAAATGGGATTTAATTAATTTGCTTCTAATGCATCTCTATAAATCACTTAACTATTTAGTTATCAGAATTGTATTCATTGTTTGGTAACACTTTAGTATGGGGAACACATATCCACCATTAATTAGTTGCTTATTAACATGCAAATTAGTAACATATTGGCTCTTAATTAGTCATTATTAAGTACTTATTAATGCCTTATTTCTGCATGGCCTTATTATGCAACGAGTAAGCCATTAACTAAGAGTCTTCACTCAATAGCCTCAGAATTATTGCTTACTAGTAACCCTAACCCTAACCCCTAACCAAACCCTAACCCTTATGTGTTCCCCTAGTGTCCAAATACTCTAAATTAAGTCTTTGTTACTTTAATAAGCAACTAATGAATTCCACAAATTAAAGTGTTACCCATTGTTTATTTGTGTTTCATCATTGATTACTTACTCCTATTTATTTATTTACTCATGTATGTATTTATTTACTTGTTGTGTTACAATTTGAGCACAAACAAATGTGTGCTATGATACGAAAAGGGGGGAAGGATTAAATAAGCTCTGCTTCCTCCTACTCCCTTTTGAACATGTTGTAATGAGAAACTGGACATATGTGATGTATCATATTGTAACTGTGTGCATGTTCGAAATAAACCAGGGGTGTCAAACGTACAGCCTGGTCAGGCCCGGCCGTTCAGGCCCGATCAGGTCTGCGAATAGGTTTTATCCGTCCCGTGGGATGAGTTTGCTAAAATGTCAAAATGTAAAAATGAGGCCAAACTTTTGGAATGAAAGAAACTGCTGTTCTAAATGTGTCCACTAGATGTCGCAATAGCAATTATTTGTTTCTTTGTAGATGATGTACAAAAAAATAAACCACATTATGTTAGTGTACCAGTCGAGGAAAATGAGCAAACTATATAAATAACATCCTGTAATCAATCTCAGCTACATTCGGGCGGAAGGTGGGGTACACCCTGGACAAGTCGCCACTTTATCACAGGGCCAACACAGATAGACAGACAACATTCACTCTCACATTCATACACTAGGGCCAATTTTAGTATTGACAATCAATCTGTATATGTAAATATATATATATATACTATATATATTTAATATATATATATAATATATTAGATACTATATATATATAAATATATATATATATATATATAAATGATAAATGGGTTATACTTGTATAGCGCTTTTCTACCTTCAAGGTACTCAAAGCGCTTTGACAGTATTTCCACATTCACCCATTCACACAACACATTCACACACTGATGGAGGGAGCTGCCATGCAAGGCGCTACCAGCACCCATCAGGAGCAAGGGTGAAGTGTATTGCCCAAGGACACAACGGACGTGACTAAGGATGGTAGAAGGTGGGGATTGAACCCCAGTAACCAGCAACCATACGATTGCTGGCACGGCCACTCTACCACTTCGCCACACCGTCCATATATATATATATATATATATTAATATTATATATATATAGTATATATATATATATATATATATATATATATATATATATATATATATATATATATATATATATATATATATATATATATATATAAATACATTAACAATATATTTTATTATCATAAGCTGTAAAAAAATATATAAAAATGTTACTTTGAAAACTGGCAGCTCAGTCACCAACATTTTACAGTAAAAAGCAGTGTTTTTTTTGTTTTTTTTACAGCATATAAACAAATGTAAAACATGGAATAACAATACCACTAGTTTTAGCGGTATTAGGGATGCCAGTTTTTTTTGTTTTTTTTTTACTGTAAAATCTTGTTGTTTTAATGTTTTTTTTTTGTTTTTTTTTTAATGTTTTAGCGTCTTACTGTATATGGAATAAAACAGTACCAAAGTGGTTTTTACAGTAAAAAACTCAGTCGGCGGAATTTAACCGTAAAATCTATTGTCAATTTTACAGACTCCAATTGGATTATTTGTTTTGAAATCATGAGTCAAGCATATATTTATAAATACAGTATGTATCTTTATTTCAACAAAAACATTGATTTTGATATTATTTTTTTATCTTGATAGATTGAAATGAATACCAAGAGTTGACTGATGAACATTATTACACAATTTATCAGAAAGTATAAACAACGACAAAAACAGATGGAATAATATTAAACGCAACCCTGTACGTGTAAAAAAACAACAACAACATAATGATTTGTACATTTTCAGAATGTGCTTGTTCTATTTTTAAACAAAGAAAACAATCTGAAGTTGTCTTTATTTTGAAGTTATCGTGCCGTGATTTTTACCAATCCGGCCCACTTGGGAGTAGATTTTTTGCAACCATAACATGGTTTCAAAGTCAAAATGATGGTGTTTTTGTGGTTGCAGTACTGATGTGTATGCTGCATGGGAAAAGTAGTGTGGGTTTACTAAAACATGTTCTCTTCCCTGAGTGAGTGGGCTGCAGGCAAATGGCCGTCCTCCACAGGCAATTGATAGTGTTTACTGCTAGTTTCTATTGCCGGAAGGGCTTTTATTTTTATTGAATATTCCATTTATAAGGACATACACAACACTGTCTTGCGGCCAGATTGCTATTGATACGCCATTGCAAAACAAGTCTTTGGCCTTTTAATGTAAAAGTCAAATTAGTTTTGGGTGGATCCTGGTTCTACCTCCTGGAGCGTTGCAATTGTTACTTACAAGGTTCGACAGAATGTAGTGGTAGCCGCGGCTGTTCTTCCCTAGGGCCACCACCTATGGGGAAAAAATATCAGTTTAGTCAGCCGTCCATGAACTTTTCAGAAGCATTGGCATGAACGTGTGGAAATGAAGCAGCGTCCGGTGCTAAAAGTAAAGTTGAATCCCGCCGATGGAAGAAGTAAAGCAGGGGTGTCCAAACTTTTTCCACTGAGGGCCGCACACTGAAAAATCAAAGCAAGCGGGGGCCATTTTGATATTTTTTATTTGAAAAACCAATACAATATATGTATAAAACATATACATTTAGGCCTCCACTCAGGCTTGATACCGGGGACTCCAAAGGGTTTAGGTTAAAAAAAATAAAAAAATGTCATTATTTAGTATTATTATTATTATTATTCAAAGTTTAAATATCTAGATCAACATTAGGTATATCTGTCAATATAAAGTTTTTTTTTTTTTAGATTTAAGTTGTATGCCCTTTTTGTCAAAGAAAACCCAGTTTTTTTATGGAAAAAGCACAAAATATGAAATATTTTCCCCCAATAAAGTTTTAAAGTGGAACATTTCAGATTATATAATAACTGGAGCTCATCACATAACTCATAACAACATTGATTTTTTTTAATTTTTTTTTTTGTTGAGCAATGACACTTTAAAAAAAAAAAAGTCCCACTAAAATTATTGGAGATCCAAAAGGGTCCTGCTCAGTAAAGTGTTAAAAAATAAATCTTTTTTTTTTTTTTAAACTGTTAACACAATAGTCTCGAGATCAACTTCAGATCTATCCGTCAATTATAACTTGTATTGTTGTTTATTATGTTCCTTGTTTGTTCATTTTAGGCCCTTCTTAAAAAAACAACAACATAGTTTTTCATATGGCAAACACAAATATGCAACATTTTCCCCAAAAAATATCTCAAAGTGGAATATTTAATGTGACCCAATTGAGCCTTGAATAGGTCAATAATTCATAATAACATTGTTTTTGATTCATTATTATGTTTTAAAGAAAGAAACAGCCTGCATGACAGCTTAGTGTTATTAGAGTCAACACAGCAACATTTTATTGTCACCTATTTACTCTTTATACCACTTTTTATGGTTTTATTTTTTTTATCGTATTTTTAGAATGTGCCTTGGGGCTGTTAAAAAATTACCTGCGGCCGCAAATGGCCCCCGGGCCGCACTTTGGACATCCCTGAAGTAAAGCGAAGTAAATGAGGCGCTCCTGATAACAGGAGAGACTCATGCACAGCATCCTTGAATGTTCGACTCACTTCAGAAGTCACTGTGCAGGAGTCACAATGGACATAAAGGAGAAATAAGAGGGGAGGAAAATGTTGACATTTTTAAAGCAATTTACAGTGAGACAGTGAGATGCGCACCGTGGATGTTGCTCTGCTTTGAAAATAATCACACCTTTGCAGCATAAAAGCGTGCCTCAACCCACGCAGCCTGTCTGAAAATAGTAAGTGCGGTTCTAAGCCCTTCCATCGCCATGCTACCCAAATCACACCGCTCTTATCCTACATTTTCACTCCTACAGTTACGTGTTTTGTTGATCGGTCCAACAGTTGAAACTTCATGTGGCTCTGACCCTATTTGCAAAACATGCCGGGAAAGGTATGATCATATGTTAGCTGCATGTTACCATTTACCATACTTGCCAACCTTGAGACCTCCAATATCGGGAGGTGGGGCGTGGTTAGGGGCGTGGTTAATGGCGTGGTTAAGAGGAGAGTATATTACAGCTAGAATTCACCAACTCAAGTATTCATATATATATATATATATATATTATATATATATATATATATATATATATATATATATATATATATATATATATATATATATATATATATATATATATATATATGTATATATATATATATATAATATATATATATATATATATATATATATATATATATATATATATATATATATATATATATATATATATATATATATATATATATGTATGAAATACTTGACTTTCAGTGAATTATAGCTATATATATATATATATATATATATATATATATTATATATATATATATATATATATATATATATATATATAATATATATATATATATATATATATATATAGTATATATATATATATATATATATATATATATATATATATATATTTATTTATTTTTATTATACATATAAATAAAATAAATACTTGAATCTCAGTGTTTCGGGGGCTATCCAGTAGATGGCAGTATTGTCCTGTTTAACTTCTCCTCCGTTCATGACTCGGCCACCATGTTCAATGGAGAAGTCTGCTTTACAAAATGTACAGGCAACATAATTACATACCCCTTCCCCTTCGAACTGTCCTGATGAACTGAAATTCTTGTTTCCATTTGTTTTGGAACTTGCAAGCGTAGTTCTTCATCTTGCTCGTCGACGGCGTCGCCATGTCTGTAACTTCCTCGTTCTTCTGCTTCGTCTCCTTGTTGTGTGCGCAGTTGTCCACTCTACTCTCTAAAAGCCGTATATGTTATGACGTCATTGGGCAGCAAGCTGTTTATATTGTGGAAAGCGGACGTGAGAACAGGCTGTCCCCACTCAGGTCCGCATTGAGGGGGGGGGGGGGGGGGGGGGGGGCGTGGCCTCCAGCTCCGCTGAATACCGGGAGTTTGTCGGAGAACATTTCTGCCGGGAGGTTATCGGAGAGGCGCTGAATACCGGGAGTCTCCCGCTAAAAACGTGAGGGTTGGCAAGTATGCCATTTACTGTACAGGACTCTGGGCCCCATTCAGCAACCGTTCTTAAGAACACATTTTGTACTTAGGCCCACTTACGAAGTTTCTAAGGAGATTTTTTGTGTTCACCAATGTTTGCAATTGCAACCCTAAACTAACACCCTCCTCCCTAAACTAACAACCCTAAACTAACTACCCTCCCCTTCCACCTCCCACCTCCCCGGATTGTAAATAATCAAATGTAAATAATCAAATGTATATACTTGTTATTATGCTTTCTGATCCCTCTATGTCCACTGCTTGCTGTACATATCCTACCAAGTCAGACCTACACTGTTTCAATGTCCATTTCTCTGATGATGCAATTGTTGATGACCAAAGTGCTGACATCAACCAAACCTAAACCCCCCCCCCCCCCTCCACATCCCACACCCCGGATTGTAAATAATGCAAATAATGTAAATAATTCAATGTATATACTCTGAT